>NC_064816.1:33030758-33268308 GCF_023721935.1 Panthera uncia
TATACACATATAAATATATCTCAACACTATGCCTATATTAAAAAAATATATATAAATATATATATAAATAATATATATATTTTAATATAGGCATAGTGTTGAGATATATATATATATATTAATATAGGCATAGTGTTGATAAAGGGTAACTTTTGTAGGAATGTGGTTTTATTTAAACTTAGTTCAAGGTTATAGAAATTAATGAGCCTATGGGACTTGAACAAAAATTCACCTTCAAATTTGTTTCCTGGACAGTGTGTGGGTGGAGGGTATGGAGAGACATTGGAGGAGGGCTTTTCTAACATCAGCTTTTTCTTTCCAAACTCAAATACGCTCGGGAGGATTTTTACTTAAAGCAATTTACGATAAGGCATGGACAACTTATCAGTGTTGCTCTCCTTTTCAAGAGAACAGACGGTAAAAGAGAAAGATCTTCAGTCGAGGAGGGAGGAAAGGTAATCAAAATGCCAACTTCTCAATTTTGTTGTGGATTTGAACGAGGTACCCCAAACTAGCAAAAGGCACTCAATATTTTCACAAGGCAGTTCATCTAAGTAAGATGGCAACTGCAATTCTGACAAAAATGATAAAACCATGCAGTAAATATTTACTGAGCACTTATTCTTCACCAGGAAGAACACTGCTTCCCCATCTCATTTAAATCTTACAACTCTTCACAATATCATTACTATTATTGGACTCTTATGACTCCAATTAAAGAAAGCCAGGAGTTTTACCAGTTCTTTACATATTTTGGGTACTGACTTTTTATCAGACATACCATTTGCAAACATCTTCTCCCATGCTGTAGGTCACCTTTCAGTTTTACTGATTGTTTCCTTGGCTGTGTGGAAGCTTTTTATTTTTATGTAGTCCCAATCGTTTACTTTTGTTTTTGTTCCCATTGCCTCAGGAGAGATATCTAGTAAAAGGTTTCTTTGGCTGATGTCAATACTCAAAAAACACATCGTCCAATTAAAAACTAGACGGAAAACATGAATAGACATTTTTCCAAAGAAGACATCCAAGTGGCCAACAGACACATGAAAAGATGCTCTGCTTCACTCATCAGCAAGGAAATACAAATCAAAACTACAGTGAGATATCACCTTACACCTGTCAGAATGAGTAAAATTAACAACAAAAGAAACAACAGGTGTTGGTGAGGATGTGGAGAAAGGGTATCTCTCTTACACTATTGGTAGGAATGCAAACTGGTGCAGCCACTCTGGAAAACAGTATGGAGGTTCCTCAAAAAGGTAAAAATAGAACTACCCTATGATTCAGCAACTGCACTATCAGGTTTTACCGAAAGAATACAAAAATACTAATTCAAAGGGATACCTGTCCTGATGTCTACAGCACCATTATCTACAATACCCAAGACATGAAAGCTGCCCAAGTGTCCATCTTGGAATGGAATATTCCTCAGCCATCAAAAAGAATGAAATCTTGCTATTTGGAACAACATGGATGAAGCTAGAGAGTATTATGTTAAGCGAAATAAGTCAGAGAAAGACAAATACCTTATGATTTCACTCATATGTGGAATTTAAGAAACAAAACAAACGATCATAAAGGACCAAAGAGAGAGGCAAACAAAGAAACAGACTCTGAACTATAGAGAACAAACTGATGGATACCAGAGGGGAGGTGGATGGGAGAAGAGGGGGAAATAAGTGATGGGGATTAAGGAGTGCATTTGTTGTGATGAGCACTGAGTGTTGTACAGAATTGTTGAATCACTATATTGTACACTTGAAACTAATATTATACTGAATGGTAACTAACTGGAATTTAAATAAAAACTTAAAAAAAAAACTCCAGGAAACAGAGACTTAGAAGCAATAAATAACTCCGCCACCCATAAGAAATAATTGGCACAACTAGGAAACGACTTGGTGCTTTGAATGAACAACTACACTGCTCCACTCAAAAGCCAAAGCCTCCCCTTCCCATGGCTGTGTGTCCTGCTCAGGGGGCATGAACTGACTGGCTGAGGTGTTAAGAGAAAATTTCAAAGGCCCACAGTTAACAGGAGCTAATTTCACTTTTGAGTCATAACATACACCAAACTGGGGGAAGGGTGGTTCCTCAAATGGGCAGGCCTCTGCTCTCCTAAAAAAAATTCCAAATTACTCATAAAGCCCCTGATTCAATCCAGAGCTTGTAGAGTTTGCTCTGCCCCTGGCCCTCTTCAAAGAAGGTGTTACTTACTGATTCTTTGGATCTGCCCTAATTTGGAAATAGGCAGCCATAGTTCCCTGAAATGGCTCCTTATGAGGTCGGTGTTCAGAGCACACTTTGCATCTCTCACAGACACTCATACAGCACAAGTCTCTGGTTCAGAGGTATTAGGATGATGTTTTACCAGGAAAACTGAAATAGAGAGTCGAAGTAATTTTCTAAAGCAGCTTAGGCAAAAACTTCAGATGAATGATCCTGATGTTCTACAGTATTCTCATGAGCCAAATAAGTGTCCATTTCTTGACTCTTCTACTCATTCACAATTGTTTTAAACAATTGTCTACAGAGAGAATTTATACCACTGGGAACAAGTGTAAACAAGCTAGGAGCAATATGGCTCTGAAAAGAAATGTCAGAGACAAAATCCAGAAGCATAACTATTGACACCTGAACAAAGCCATCCTCAAGTCAAATGGGCCATCGTCAGATGCATTTGCTTTCTTCCTCTGAAGGAGAATTCCAAGTTGTCAGTAGAAAATTCCTACCTTTCTTTGAATCTGAATTCTCCCATAATCTATGCATTATACCTATACAGGGATTTTTGCAGGGTGGAACGGAAAAGGTACAAAAGGCTACAATGCCTGATTCAAAGTTTATACTTCTTCCTCTGAAAGAACCCAATCCTTTTTCTCACAAGTGTGCTGTTAAGAATAACTAATGAATGATCATAAACCACCCAGACAACTTAGTGTGCAGCATAAGTGATGGATCCTATTTTTTCTCTTGTGGCTTTCTTTCCATTTTATATAGAGCACAGAGAGTCTGAGTTTTATGTCTGTGCTCTGTTATGTGATCCCTGTGGCTTTTTGCAAGTAACAAATGCCCCTCCTCAGCTAATACACACATCAAGCCCCACATGCCTGTGTTCCGTGGAGACTGCTTTTATAGATGAGGTGACTGTATGTGATTGTACCTTCTGTGGTAATGACCTTGTAAGTTTTGAATATGTGAAGAACAAGCTAATGAGAGGCAAGCCTCAAAATGTATTTCTGCCCTATAAAAACAGCCGCCAAGCCCAAGAAAAATCCAGAACTCTTTTTGAATTAGGTGTCTATCACTGTCAGAGTCAAAGCCAAGGTTTTCCCAGAAACCATTTGGAGAGAAAGAGAACACTGCTTGGGGCTAACTGCCTTGTTAAACAACAGGAGAGTCTCAGAGCATCATATCAACATAAATTCACTCAATCTTCTGTTTCGAGAAATACAGGGAATAGAAAATGAGTCACAGAAACTGTTTGCTGAGGACCCACACAAACAACCATCTCTGTAACCTCAGGGTTACAACCTTCATAGTAGAAAGGTAAGAGTCCTTTTCCCAAAGAGCTAACTGTGAACAGGAGCCCAAAAGGATGGACAAGACAGTTGTTTCAGCTCCAGTGGTTTATTTCAAACTGGAGAGAGGTTGCAGAAGAGATGGGGACCTGAGGAGTCTCTTCTATGCTGTGAAACTTGTCCCAGCTCTGTAAGAACTATGGGGATTTCATTTAAATTTATGCCATGCCTTCTGTTTTCAGCTTATATATGTAAAGAACTTGGGAGTCAACACTCTCATTATTAAAACAGGAAAACTATGGACAAACTGGAAATCAATGACTTTTGTTGGACCCATCAGAGTACTGAAGTTGCGAGGCAAACTCACTCCCAAATATGGAGAAACAGGACCATCGAGAGGGACACAGTCGATATACACCTATCTGGGGGCAGAAGCTGCTGGAGCTGTAAACTGGTGAGGGCATTTAAATGAAAGCTTTGGGGGCGCCTGGGTGGCGCAGTCGGTTAAGCGTCCGACTTCAGCCAGGTCACGATCTCGCGGTCCGTGAGTTCGAGCCCCGCGTCAGGCTCTGGGCTGATGGCTCGGAGCCTGGAGCCTGTTTCCGATTCTGTGTCTCCCTCTCTCTCTGCCCCTCCCCCGTTCATGCTCTGTCTCTCTCTGTCCCAAAAATAAATAAAAAGCGTTGAAAAAATTAAAAAAAAAAATAAAAATAAATGAAAGCTTTGAAGGACTGCTGGAGACTGAGTGTGGACTAGTTTGAGACTGAAACTCCTGGGTGACACAATCTTTCGGAGATGCAACACTTTTTTGGCTTATACATCTAGGAATCTACCAGATTCTCACACTGAAGATCTAAGAATATCCCTGTGACTTCAGAAGAGGTAGAGGAAGAATAATTATTGTGAAATCTGTCCAGAGCCTTCTACATAACAAAGGTCTACTGGGGCTGGGGGGAGGGGTGGGGAAGATTTTGCCAGAGTGTTACCTTAGTTATCTCAGTTGTGGTAAAACCACTTCCCTCAGCTCCTCTCTAGTTGGATGGAGTGAACTAAAGTATTTGCTATGGGTTGAATGTGTTCCCCCAAAATCTGTATGTTGAAACCTTAACCCTTAGCGTAGATATATTTGGAGTTGGGTTCTCTAAGGAAGCAATTATGGTTAAATGAGGTCATAAACATGGGACCCTGATCTAGTAGGTTTAATGTCCTATAAGAAGAGACATCACAATGCCCTCCCTCCATTCCTCCCCTCCCCCCATGTGTATGCACCAAGGAAAGGTCATGTGAAGACACAGAGAAGATGGCCATCTGCAAAACAGAAAGAGAACCCTCACTAGAAACCATATTGGCTAGAACCTTATCTTAGACTTCTCGTCTTCAGATATGTGAAAAAATACATTTCTATTATTTAAGCTGCCCACTCAATGGTATGGCAGCTGGAGCAGAGTAATACAAAAAAAAAAAAACAAAACCCAATCTAAAATTCTATATTCATGGAAATTATCCTTCAAAAGCGAAGGAGAAATAAAGACTTTATCAAACAAACAAAAACTGAGGGAATTCACCAGTAGATTTTTCAGGTAGAAGAAAAATGATACAGGTCAAAATCTGGAACTATACAAAGAAAAGAATAGCATTGGAGAAGGAATAAATTAAGGCAAAGTAAAACATTTTATTTTTCTCATTGCTTAATCTAATATATAACTGTCTGTTTAAGCTAATAGCAACAATTTACTGGGTGTTTGTAGCATACAGAAAAGGGAAATGAATGAAAAGATATGGGAGGACAGGATTGGCAATATTCTGTTATTACATACCTGCACTACACGTGAAGTGTTATTTGAAAGTAGACTTATATAATTAAAAACACATATTGTAAATTTAAGCCAACCACTAAAATTTCTTAAAGGAAGTACATTTGATATTTTAAGAGAGGATACAAAATAGAATCACATAAAATGCTCAATTAAAATCAGAAAACTGGGCGAGGGGAGGGAAATAAAGAACAAATACAGAACAGAACAATTAGAACAGAACAATTAGAGACATGGTAACTATTAATCCAACCATATCGCTAATTACTTTAAGTGTGAATGACCTATAAACACCAAGTAGCAACAGAGATTTTCACAGTGGAGATAAAAACACATTCCAACTACATGTTGCCTATAAGAAATGCACTTAATGTATAAAGACTCAAGTTAAAAGAAAGGGGATGGTGAAAGATGTACCAAACTAATAATAATCAGAAAAAAGCTGGAGTAGAAAAATTAATTTCAGCAAGGCAGACTTGGAAGAAAAAATGATTATGAGGGACAAAGAGGGGCATTACATAATTATAAAAGGAACAATTCTCCAAAATACATGGCAACCTTAAATGAATATGCATCTGTGAGGAGAGCATCAAAATATATGAGGCAAACACTAAGAAAACTAGGAGGGAAAACAGACAAATCCACCATTATAGCTGGATACTTCAACATTCCTCTGTCAGTAAGTGATAGATCAAGCAAGCAGAAAATCATGAGTATGTAGTCATTTGAACAGCACCATCAATCAACTTGATCTAATTGATGTTCATAGAATAATCCATCCAACAACAGCAGCATGTATATCCTTCTCAAACTCACATGGAGCATTCACCAAGATAAACCAAATCCTGAGGCATAAAACACACCTTCACCAATTTAAAACAATAGAATTTATACAAATATGTTCTCAGACAACAATGGAATTAAACTAAAAATCAGTACAAGGAAGATATTTGAAAAAAAAATCCCAAATATCTGAAAATTAAACAACACACTTTTTTTTCTTTTCAAATTTTTATTTAAATTCTGGTTAGTTAATATACAGTGCAATGCTGATTTCAGAAGCAGTGATTCATCACTTACATACAACACCCAGTGCTCATCATAACAAGTGCCCTCCTAAATACCTATCACCCATCTAGCCCACCCCTCGCCATGTTCATCAACCCCATTTGTTTTCTATTGTTAAGAGTCTCTTATGGTTCAACAACACACTTTTAAATCAACCATAGCTCAAAGAAGTCTCAAGAGAACTTTGTAAAAATATTTTGAACTAAATGAAAATAAAAATATAACTTACCAAACACGTGGGATATAATGAAAATAGTTCTCAGAAGGAAATTTATAACATTAAATATATGTATTAGAAAAGAAGGAGAATCTAACAGCTACAACCTAAAATCCTGCAATAGAAAACTAGAGAAAGAAGCTTTAAATCTAAAGCAAAACTAAGAAAAAAAATCAGAGCAAAAACCAATGAGAGTGAAACATAAAACAATAAAGAAAATCCATGAAATCAAAAGCTAGTTCTCTGAAATAAAAAAATAAAATAAAATTGATAAACCTCTATTCAGGCTATCCAAGAAAAAAAAGGAAAGAAGAAACACATTATGACATCAGAGATGGAAAAAAAAACGTTCATTTCTATTGACCCCTTGAACATTTAAAAGATAATAAAGGAATGTTGTGAACAGGTATATGTCTACAAATCTGTTAATTCAGATGAAACAGACCAATTTCTTTCTTATTTTTAAGGTCAATTTCATGAAAGATAAAAACTACCAAAATGCACATGGATAAACAGATAACCAGAATTGCCCTATATCCATTTGAAAGCTTGAATCAATAATTAATAGCCTTCTAAAAAAAACCCCAGAAAACTAGACTTCCAAATTTACTGATTAATTTGACCAAGCATTTAAGTTAGAAATTATACCAATTATTCATAATCTCTTCTAGAAAACACAAGCAGAGGGGATATTTCAAAAGTGTGAAATATTCTGAGTCTAGCATTACCCTAATATAAAAACCAGATAAAAACATTAAGCAAGAAAGGAAAACCACAGGTCAGTATCTATCGTGAAAGTAGATGCAAATATCCTTGACAAAATATTAGCAAATCTAGTATATATTTATAACACACATATACACAAAATACATGTATAAAAATTATACAACATGATCAAGTTGCATTTTTTCAGTTATGTGAGTCTGGTTCAACATTTAAAAGTCAATCTAACCCACCACATCAACAGGCTAAAGAAGAAAGACCATATGTGCTTATCAACTGATGCTGAAAAAGCATTGCATAAAATCAAACATCAAATCATTATAATTCTCAGCAAACTAGGAGTAAGGAGGAACTTCAACTTAATCAAGAACATCTACAAAAAAGCTACAGCTAAGTCATTCATACTTAATGGCAAGAGACTAGATAATTTCCCTTTACGATTGGGAACAAGGATGAGACAAGGATGTCCTCTTTTGCTGCTCCTATTCAACATCATACTGGAAGTGCTAGCTGATTCAACAAGAGAAGAAAAAGAAATGAAATGGATACCGATTGGAAGGGAAGAACAAAAATGACATGATGATGTAGGTAAGAAATGCAAAAGAATCAACAAAAAAATGGAATAGGTGAATATAGCAAGTATGCAGTGAAAAATGTCAAATACAAACTCAATTGCTGTATGTACCCGCAATGAACAACTGTATTTTTGTTTTGTTTTGTTTTTCTTTTTTCTAAAGTTTACTTATTTTTGAGAGTGGGCAGTGGCAGAAAGAGAGGGGGGAGGGAGAGAATCCCAAGCAGGCTCCATCCACACTGTCAGCATGGAGCTGGGTGTGGGGCTCAAACTCACAAACCATGAGATCATGACCTGAGTCGAAATCAAGGATCACCCAGGTACCCCCTTTTAAAGGTTTTATTTAAATTCCAGTTAACATACAGTGTAACATTAGTTTCAAGTGTACAATATGGTGATTCAACAATTCCATACATCACCCAGTGTTCATCACAAGTGCACTCCTTAATCCCCATCACCTATTTAACCAATCCTCCCACCCACCTCCCTTCTAGTAACCATCAATTTGTCCTCTATAGTTAAGAGTCAGTATCTTGGTTTGCCTCTCTCTCTTTTTCCCCTATGACCATTAGTTTTGTTTCTTCAATTCCACATATGAATGAAATCATATAGTATTTGTCTTTCTCAGACTGACTTATTTCACTTAGCATAATAGTCTCTAGCTCTATTCACGGTTCCAAATGGCAATATTTCATTCTTTTTCATGAATCTGTAAAAAATCTGTCCATCTGTCGATGGCCACTTGGGCTGTTTCCATAATTTGGCTCTTGTAGATAATGCTATCCCTTTGAATTAGTAGTTTTATATTCTTTGGGTAAATACCTAATAGTGCAATTGCTGGATCATAGGGTAGTTCTATTTTTAACTTTTTGAGGAGCCTCCATACTGTTTTCCAGAGTGGCTGCACCAGTATGCATTCCCACCAACAGTGCTCTCCACATCCTCACCAACACCTATTGTTACTTGTGTTGTTGCTTTCAGCCATTCTGACAGGTGTGAGGTGATGGTATCTCGTTGTAGTTTTGATTTGCATTTCCCTGATGATAAGTGATGCTGAGCATCTTTTCATGTGTCCGTTGGGCATCTGGATGTCTTCTTTGGAAAGGTGTCTATTCATATCTCCTGCCCATTTGTAAACTGGATTGCTCATTTTTGGGGTGTTGAGTTTGATAAGTTCTTTATAGATTTTGGATACTAACCCTTTATCAGATGTCATTTGCAAATATCTTCTCTTATTTCACAGGTTGCCTTTTAGTTTGGTTGACTGTTTCCTTTGTTGTGCATAAGCTTTTTATTTTGATGTAGTCTCAATAGTATATTTCTGATTTTGTTTCCTTTGCCTCAGGAGACATATCTAAAAAAATGTTGCTCCAGTTGAGATCAAAGAGGTTATTGCCAGTGTTCTTTTCTAGGATTTTTATGGTTTCAAGTCTCACATTTATGTCTTCAAGACATTTTGAATTTATTTTTTGTATAGTGTAAGAAAGTGGTCGAGTTTCATCCTTTTTCATGTTGCTTCCAGTTTTCCCAACATCATTTGTTGAAGAGACATTCTTTTTCCCACTGCATATTCTTTCCTGATTTGTCAAAGATTAATTGGCCATTTAATTGTGGGTTCATTCGGGGTTTTTATTCTGTTCTATTGATCTAGGGGTCCATTTTTGTGCCAGTACCATACTGTTTCGATTACTACAGCTTTGTAATATAATTTAAAATCCAGGATTGTGATGCTTCCATCTTCCCTTTTCTTTTTAAAGGTTGCTTAGGCTATTTGGGGTCTTTTGTGGCTCCATACAAATTTTAGGATTGTTTGTTCTAGCTCTGTGAAAAATGCTGTTGGTACTTTGATAGGGAATGTTTAAATGTGCAGATTGCTTTGGGGAGTATAGACATTTTAACAATACTTGTTCCTCCAATCAATGACATTGAATGCCTTTCTATTTCTTTGTGTCCTCTTCAATTTTTTTCATCAGTGTTTTCTACTTTTCAGAGTACAGCCCTTTCACCTATTTGGTTAGGTTTATTCCTTGGTATCTTATTTTAACAAGTGGAATTTGAAAAAAAAATCCATTCACAGTTGTACAAAAAAAAAAAAAGATCTAAATGCAAAACACTACAAAATTCTGATGAAAGAAATCAAAGAAGATGTAAATAAATAGATATTCTATGTCCCTCAATTGGAAGACTCAACATTATTCAGGTAATTCTTCCCAACTTGATCTATAAATTCACCATAATTTTCATCAAAATTCCAGCAAAAGGTTTTATATTGACAAACTGACTCTAAAGTTTATACAAAAAAGATAAAGACCTAAAATAGCCAAAACAATATGGAAGAAGAACAAAGTGGGAGGACTCCCACTACCTGATTTTAAGATTTCCTATAAAGTTACAGAAATCAAGACAACATGGTACTGGCAGAAGAACAGACACACAGATCAAGGGAAGAGAAAAAAGACTTACCTAAATATAGTCAACTGATTTTTCTCAAAGGTGCAAGGGAGAAAAGAATGTCTTTTCAACAATTGACGTAGGAAAACATGGATGTCTCTCTATAAAAATACAAACCTAGAGGGGCTCCTGGGTGGCTCAGTCAGTTAAGTGTCCGACTTTTGATTTTGGTTCAGGTTTGATCTCACAGTTGTGAGACCCAGCCCTGTCTCAGGCTCCATGCTGGGCATAGAACCTGTTTAAGATTCTCTCTCTCTCCCTCTGCCCCTCGCTCCCCACTTTCTCTCTCTCAAAAAGAAAAAAAGAAAAAGAAAAAGAAAATACAAACCTAGAAACAGGTCTTACAAAGTTCTCAAAAGTTCCCTCAAAATATATCATAGACCTAAAGGCAAAACTGTAAATCTTTTAGGAAAAAAACACAGGAGAAAATATATGAGTTTGAGTTTGGTAAGGAAGCTTTAGATTAAATGCCAAAAGCACAATGCATGGAAGAAAAAGTTGATGACTTGACTCTATTAAAATAAAAACCTCTGTTCTGTGATAAACACTGTTAAGAGAATGAAAAGACAAGCTACACACTGGGAAATGATATTTGCAAAACGCATATCTCATATTGGACTTGTGTCCACAATATGTAAGATACATATGTTAAAAGTTAACAATAAGAAACAACCCAGTGAAAATCTGAGCCAAAGATCTGAACTGATCTTGACCCCAAAAGATATAAAGATGGCAAATAAGCATATGGAAATATGTTAAATGTCATTTGTCATTAGAAAAATGCAAATTAAAACACGATACATACCTATTAGAATGATTGTAATCCAAAAAAAAATGTGTAATATCCATTGCTGGCAAGGATGTGGAACAACAGTCTCATTCACAGTTGGGATGAATGCAAAACTGGCAGAGTTACTTTGGAAGAGTTTTACTACGTGGTCAACAATATTGCTTCCAGATATTTAGTGAATTAATAAGAAAATGCATGTCCACACAAAAACCCAGCATGTGAACATTTATAGTCACTTTATTTACAATCAGCATATACGAAATGCAGCCAAGAAGTTCTTCAACAGGTAAATGGATAAACAAACTGTGATATATCCATACAATGGTATACTCTTCAGTAAAAATGAATGAGCTATTATACCACTAAACTTAGAGAGGAAGAGAATTAGGTATGCGTATAATCTGATGGTTTAGAGCTGTGCTGTCCAATATGGTAGGCACAAGCCACCGTGCTCATTGCGCACTGAAACATGAGTAGCATGACAGAAGAGGTGAATTTTAAATTTTATTTTATTTCAATTAATTCAAATATAAATATCCATATCTGCTTAGTGGCTGCCATATTGGGTGGTCCAGCTCTAAAACATGAAGCTCTGCTCCCTGCCTCCCTGCAATTTTCTCTAATCTTAAGTCCAATGGATTTTTCCTCCTGGCTCTGTTGGTATGAGGATCAAATTAGCTTTTCCCTCCTTAGTTCTTATTTGATGATCTGTCATAGTGGTAGGTGGGAATTTGGGACATGGAGAGTGAGGATAAGCAGAATAGTTGACTTAACAAAGGCAGTACTCTACGTTTTAGTGTTGGTCACTACTCTAAACATTTTGTATGACTAATTTTATTTAATTCTCATAGAAATCTTTTATCTAAGTACCACTATTATTTGCATTTTATAGATGCAGCACATGATGCACAGAGAGCCTTGCATTAGTCACTCAGCTAGAGAAGGCCAGATCCAGGACAAATTCACATGGTAAACCACTGTGCTATAGTACTTTCTGGTATCAGTCTATCTTATTCAGCCTAAGGACTAGACATGTCACTAATTTGCTTCCAAGGCTTGAGAGTTGAAAGTGGCAGCTTCTGGGATTTAGGCATTATTAATGATTAGTGCCTTTGTTCAAAAAAATACATCAGTTCCCTGCTTTACATTAGGGTCCTGAGGGAGTGGGGCATAGGACAGTGAAGGGTTGATAGGAGCTGGGGAAAACAAAAGACAGCCATGTGCCTCTAACATTTGCACTGATCAGGTTATTCTCTAGGTCAAAAAACTTCAATGGTTCCCAGTAGTCTCGGCACCAAAAGCAAACTAATCTTTGTGACCTTATCTTCCACTCTTTGGGTGTGTAAGCCTTCTATAACCCACTGATCACTAAGCTCTTCGGGCATTAGTCTTCATGTCTTCTCAACGTGTGGTTGAAGCATCTTTCCCACCGGGATGTAGAATGTTACCTCTATTCATGCATCCCAATCCTTTCTCTCCCTCTAAGGGTATGAGGCTGAATGATTTCCTCCTTTCTATTCCCACTGCCACTGCTCTAGCTCATGTCCACATTACCCAGACCACCACAGTCTTTTAACTTCTTTATCATCCATCTCCAAAATGATTTCCCACAGATGCTGGCCTGGTTTGCCTAGCACAGCTTAGCAGCTCAGACTCTCACGTGTTTGCTCAAATCTTTTACCTGTTCCTCACACTGTGGTAATAGTAACTGTTTTCTAGCACCCCTGATCCTTAGACTTGCATTTCCTCAATTATGTCGGTGTGTTTCCATCCCAGAGCCTGTGCACCAACTGACCTACAATGCTCTGTCTCCAGATGTTTGAGTGGCCAGCTCCCGCACGGCAGGCAAGCCTGTGTTCAAATTTCACCTCTCTGAGAGGCTTCCCATGATGAGCCCACCTATTCTAGCTCCTCTTTTATTCTCTTTTCCCCTGCTTTAGTTCTCTTTGGGACACTTGTTATCACCTACCATGTGTATCCATTTTTTGGTAATTTCTATATTCAAATATTATTCTGCAAAGGCTTGCTTATTATCTGTTTTATTCACTGCTGTTCTTAGCACCCAGAACCATGCTGAGGCACCCAGTAAACATTTTTTAAGGAAATGAGAAAATGTGAAATAGAAATCAGAACAGCTCTATTAATCACACACCCGATTACCTGGAACAGAAAACTAGGATGGCAAAATTTAACATTTATGAGTGGAAACAATCTATAAAATTTATGAGTATTGTTTTTCTGGAGTTGTATTTTCCAAACAGGCTCTATCAAATACCTGCACACTTAGTTGGGAAAAAAGTGTCATGTGGACAAAAAACATTTATAAATGTTGCTTTCCATATCCAGTTCATGAAGATTCACTATGTGTGTCAGCATATTAAAGGTTCTGAGCAGTATCAGCACAGAATCCCTTCTCCAAAGAGTCCCGTAGAGTAGACTCAAGCTAGGGTAGTCACCAGTCATGCAATAATTCTATCCTTCCCTTTTCTGATACAGACACTGTATATCCTGGCACAAGGGTAGTCAGGCATATGACCCATGCATGGCAAATTATATGCCTTATGATTTGGCTAAAGGGTAGACACATGAACTAAACCAGACCAATCAGAGCAAATTCCTAAGGTTTAAAGGCTAGGACTGGAAAACAGACTTCCCTTGTCTCTCAGGCTGTAATGTTTAAATGGCCTGTTACACACTCTTTGCTATGTGAAAAAGGCCTGTATATGGCAGGAAGAAAGCCAACATTCAGGGAGAGACTTAACTGAGAGATGGAGAGAAAAAGAGGAGGGAAAATTGAATACCTGAGAATAATACTGATAAATACTAACCATATGGCATTTAAGTTTCTAAATCTAATCATCCCTGAAGCCAGATACACCCCATCCTGATACTTAGATATATAAAGAGATGCATTCCCTCTCTCTCCCCCCAGTTTAGACTGGTTCACTAACACATATTCAATACCATTTTCTGCCAAATATGCTCTGAGAAATCCTGCCCCATGGCAACCTCAGCAATAAGACTGAGTTGTTGATTACCCACTCAAAAATTTAAAAAAAAAATAAAATGCTTATTTTTGAGAGAGAGAGAGAGAGAGAGATGATGATGATGATGATGATGATGAGCAGGGGAGGGGCAGAGAGAGAAGGGGACAGAAGATCTGAAGTGGGTTCCGTTTTGACAGCAGAGAGACTGATGCGGGGCTTGAACTCACAAACCAGGAGATCATGACCTGAGCTCAAGTCAGACGCTTAACTGACTGGAGCCACCCAGGTGTCCTTAGCCCACTCAAATTTTAAAGGAAAAAAAATAATGATCCAATCCACAAGAGAAAATGGTATACTTATCTCCGGATGATATACAGGTCTTATAAACATAGATATGCTCCCTGAATGAAATCTATGAGAATTCCTAGCTTCAAGCCAGAGCAAAGTATTCACAGTGTGATGTTACACAAGGACCAGGGTGAGCACAGTGAGATTTTGTAGCACACGGTTCCAAGGTAGGGGTCGATGCTGTTCACAGCAGTCTTTGGGGAAAGTGTGGCAAACCTGACTGCGTGAGTCCTCTATGTCTCTATTATCTTCCACCCAGGAAAGCAAGACATTTATCCAATACCTCTTTATGTCCTCCAACAGCGTCTCAGCAGACAAGGGGCTTAATTCATATTTGTGGACTGAATGAAACTCAGGTTGGGCCTGTTCTTTATTAACATGGTTATAGTCAAGGTTGACTTAAGGAATTCTTAATAAAATTTATTTTCAGCACATTACTTCATGAATGCTATCCTTGTAGATTCATATATATTCAGTGGTTGATTTGAGAAATCTAAAAATACCGTCCCTTGGCATTTGCCCTAGAACAGCGTGCTGCCTTGATGTAGCCATAACAGCCACACCATATGGGAGGAAACCTGGGTACTTTCAAACAGACTCTTCTTTTAGGATCCAGTCTGCTGCTGTTGCTCGAGCTTGCAGCGTCCTGAACCTCTTTATTTAGGTACAGCATTCCAGGGCTATTATTTCATATGTAGCATTTTTAAATAGCTTGTAGTTTGGGCTTTTCACCACTAGAGTTCAATCTTGCTCTTATCTACATGATTTCATAGAAGAAAAATAAAACGGCACACCCCCCAACACCCAAACACAACAAAAGTCAGGGAAAACTCCCAAAGTGCTTTCTCCAATTCAAATCCTGACCTGTGGCTACCAAGAGCTGACTTATTGACGTGCCTTTTCATTTTGACACATGTACTTCCTGATTGGTATTGTCCTCAAAGTATAAAATTCTTGAATGCCTTTGCTTTGTTGCAAGTAACTTGTCAGTGCTTGATAAATAATTTCTTTTTTAGAGTCAGTTTGTTTATTTCTAGGTAAAATCTTCAGTTCTAATTTATAGGCTGATTTATAGGAGAGCGTGCTTCTGGTCAGTGGTACTTGGGGGTTCATGACAGCTAGAACTATAGTAAACACAACACTGCTCTGGTTCTCAAAGTTGATCACTCATTTTTAAAGAAGTTTTCAAAAAACAATTTAGATTTCTCCACGAGTCTGTGATTTCCAAATTTTAAAAAAACTACTGCTTATTCCCCTTCCTTTTTACCCACTGTCTGCAGATGTATTCCTGATGAGACCAATATCAAGTATAAGACTACTAATCCCAAATCTTGCTTCCTATATGACCAGTGACTCCAAAACTTATCATATATGCCTAGAGCATCCCAATCAAGTGACCTTAAGAAGTGCAGTTTTATAGGGTGCAGGCATTCATATTTATCATCATTCTGTCTCTTAGGGCCTTATTCTTTGAAGTGTCTCTGATGTATCACACACAGCGCTCGAAGGATACCTTGGAATGAGTTCATCTTTGTCACCTATAGAGGTTTTGCCAGACGTTGGACACAGTTAAGACAGAGAAAACCAGACTGAGTTACATAATAACAGCCTGAGGAAAGATTTGAAAACCTCATCTCATAAATGAAACTTTGTTTTATAAACAACTCAGAACCATTTTACAAGTTAAGGTACAAATAAGTATGAGGTATGTTTTCCTATTATTTACTTTTTGAGGGGAGGTGGGCAGTTAGGGAAATGCATTCTATGGAAAGAAAAGGAACATTGACAAGAGAGGCAGCAAAGACACAATTTTGTCACAGTGATGCTATCAGGCAAAACCCCTAGAGCCTCTAAAACAACGGTGTACCAAATTAGGGATATAGAATAATATGTGATATTTACTGAGTATTTACTGCCTGCTTGGCATTTTCTGTGGTTTATTTCCTGTCATCTTTACATCAGCCTCATTATTCAAGTTTGCTTCTTAGTCCCATTTTTCGAATAAACATATTAATGGATGTGAGTAATTTGATGAGGGCCACCCAGACAGTAAATGGTGATCGAACCCAGGTGTCCACCTGCACAACGTGGTCAATAAGGGTTCTATATTCATATGGTCTGAACTTTTTGGAGTTACAGATTAAGAGAATAATAACAACCCTGATATAAAGAATGGCCATTTCCAGGCAGAATGGAAAGATCTGAAAGGCGAGAGAAGATCTTCAGGAGCTAGATGATAAATCATGTGCTAACAGTGAACATGATCATCAATGAGGGTGTGGCCACAGGAACATCCTGCTCAGAGAGTTGAAGTATGTAGGCTCCAGCATCTATAACAACAGAGGACATGGCCATGTGGCAAAAACCTCTCTCAGTCACATAAGTTAAAGCTTTTATCAATTTTTTTGATAGGAGAGAGAAAAATGAACAAATGAGCAAATACACAATATACATGATGGTGATAAGTGACATGGAGAAAAATAAAATTGGGAAGGGAGACAAGAGGCACTCTTTTGTTTTGTTTGTCTTCCAACTTTGAATAATAATAGTAATATAATAATAGTAATAATGAGAGTAGTTCTTACCACTGAGTCATTATAGACATTGGTACAGCTAACATTTATTCAGTGCTTACTATGTTTCAGGCCCTTTTAATTTATATCTCATGTAATCAACAATCTTTCTGACACATAAGGAAAAAAGACCAAAAAAAAAATCATACAATTTGTTCAAATCACACAGCTACTAAGAAAAAGATGAGGGGCGCCTGGGTGGCTCAGTCAGTTGTGCGTCCAATTTTGGCTCTGTCCATGAACTTGTGGTTTGGGAGTTCAAGTCCCGCATCAGGCTCTGTGCTGACAGTCCAGAGCCTGAGGCCTCTTTCAGATTCTGTGTCTCCTTCTCTCTGCCCCTTCCTCACTCGTGCTTTGTCTCTCTCTCTCTCTCAAAAATAAATAAACATTAAAATTGTTTTTTAAAAAAGAAAAAGATGCAGACATTCTGAGTCAGAACCCAAGTTCTTAGTCCCACCAGAGGCTTCGTTTTGGGTACCCCTGCTATAGTCTGTAAATATCTACTTAAGAGACAACAATTAGTGAACCCTGCCAACTGAGTTTTCTAGTCCTGCTTTATTTCTTTCATGGCAATATAAAGATTACCTGTTTATTTTCCAGCAGTAACTCCTCAAATATACTTGCTAAATGGAATAGCTTAAGCTAATTGGAATTATGGTTTATTTGTATGTGTAGAATATGTACCCGCTCTACATTAAAATATTTATAGCAGCTGACAACATTTAGTGCAAAACAGACTATTTGGAAGAATTATAAATTATAAATAGATGAATTTTTAGTAGGCTGTGCATAGGAAAACAAAATAAATCAATTAATGATAAAATCGAATAAGGTTCATTTGAAGGGGCAGGGGTGCAGGCAATATCAGGCATTTGAAATGAACTCATTACTGCTATTAGAAATTGAATTTGGCTATATATTTTCTAGCAGCTCATACAAAGAGAAAACCATGCTAGGTTACACGATATTTATTTTTCTGTTTGGACAAAAAAAGGCAGAAAAGTTGCCTTGAGAGAAACTTTCTCTTGCAGCGGAATTCTTTTAAAAGGTTCATGGGCTAACAGTGAAGAATATCTTCAACTTTGCAGGAGGCACAGAGTCCTGCCAGAGTGATTTTTACCAAGCTTCTATAATAAATGAGAGCATAAATGCAATTGGCATTTCTGAGGGGACCCAACTGAGATAATATGATCCAGGTATTCTGTGTGCTGCATACCTTATTTAATAAAGGGGTAAAGAATGGCAAATTGGATAGTTAACATTTCCATGGGTTCTTTCCCAAAATATCAATTACACTAAGCCAAGTTTTGGCATGTGCTATATCAAAATCAGTCCCATGGTGAGGAAAATTCTCCTCTGCTCAGGATAATCATTCTCTGGCTTTAGTCAGATAATTGCAACAGCCTGTGGCCACAACCAGTATGATCAGAATGTGTAGAAAACAAAACACGTACGTGTTCCCAATCGTCTAGGTAAAAATAACAAGTGTTAGCAAAATGAGAGAACCATAAAAATTACATGAAGTCAGCTCTACTCCTTATTGATAGAGAAAGGAAGCAAGGAACAACTCTGGACACTAATATAGCTGAGGATCCCTCCTCAGGTCCCAGTATAAGGAGAAACAGCTGTGACTCACAGCGGACTGCTATTTCAGAACCAAGGACAGCAGCAGACATCCCTTCCACGAGGGGGCAGAATGGTCATTGGAATTGTTTATGAAGTGAGCCTGCTTCTCCAATAGGCGGAAGACTAGCTCCATTTCCTTAGCCTCAGAGTGAGTAGCCAGGGTCCAAGAGCCCATATTTGCCCTAGATAATAACTTTGGGCCTCTTTAAGGATTTGCGCAAGTATGCAGTGGATACCTCAGGTTTTGCAGTTGGTATCAGAGTGTCAAAGAGCTGGAAAAAAGTACAAAATACCAAACATTAGAAGAGAGTTTTGACAATGTCAGCTTGAACCTACTCCTCCAAGCCCTTGTACAAATGTAGTTTTATTTCATATTTGCCCACTGAGTGACAGTAATACAGGCCTTTCTAGGGCAGTTTTGGAACTAGCCTTAGCTAGGCTATTCAAAGATCAAGATGGGGGTTATTCTGGAAGGAATAGAACAAAAATGATTAAATAGATGGTCTTTGGAGACCAACCGATCTGGGTGTACACTTGATGCCTTCACTTACCCTCTCTGTGACTTTGAGTAAGTGATAACCGCTCTTTACCTCAATATCCTCAACTATAAAATGGGAATGGGGTGAATGAGTGGCTCAGTCAGTTTGGCCTCAGACTTCACCTCAGGTCATGTTGTCACGGTTTGTGAGTTCAAACCCTGCCTCAGGCTCTGTGCTGACAGCTCGAAGCCTGAAGCCTGTTTCAGATCCTGTGTCTCCCTCTCTCTCTCTCTGCCCTTCCCCCACTCACTCTCTGTCTCTCAAAAATGAATAAACACTCAAAAAATAGGAATAATAATAATGCACATCTTACACAATTGTTATAATGACTAAATGAGTCTCTGAAGTACTTGGCTTGAAGCCTAGCACATGATGCTCAGTAGATGATGATAACCATGATAATAATGATGATGATGGTTCTGTTTTGTGGGAAAAACAACAACAAAAAACCTCAATGTATGTCAACTTACAGTACTCAATATAGTTTATACTTCTCAAACAAATAAAGGAAATGCCTATAACCATTCACTGGTTCATTTACTCATTTATTTGTCAAGCATTTATTAAGCATCTAGTGTGTGCCAGGCAAGGTGAATACAAAGGTCGTCATTAAGAGAGATCACAACTATTCTGGCATACGGTAAGGATTATGCCAGCCAAAAAATGACATGCACAATTGCCATGTGGTAGGTTCAAAAGCTTGTGTGTGTGTTGCCATGCTTTAAAAAAATTCCTCCAAAGCAATGTGTAATGCTACAGATAGAGTCTGCTCTGCCAGCCTGGGTCCCTGAAAGAGAATGATGACAATGCAGAGGAGAGGCTCCAGCTAACTCTTGATGGACATAAAATGTGCACAGAAATCAACTGTTTTTTTAAGTCATTTAGATTTATGATCATTTAATACCTCAGCATAAACCTAGCCTATCCAATATGACGCAAGGCTATTGCTCTTAAAGCAAATTATAATGCAGAATCCAGGGACCAAGGAAGGGGGAAAGCAAACAGGTCAACAATTGTCTAAACTATAGTGAATGCTGTTAGAAAAATAAGAACAAAATGTTATAGAGCAGAAGCCAAAGCTATAACTTTGTGATATGATGTCAGGGAGACTTTCACAAAGAACGTGACACTTTATTGGACTTGAAAGGGTAAATATGATCCTTTCTGGCAGAGATATACCTAGGGAGGGTACATCGGGGAACTCCATTCTAAGCAAACGAGACATTATCTTAGGGGATACAGGGTCTAAAACCAAAAATTAGATACTTCATGTCTGAATGAGTGGGTTTGTGTGGAGTATGTTGTGTGTATGTGTGTGTGCATGCGTGTGAGTGTTTATGAGACTGTGTGTGCCTGAGAGAGACAGAGACAGAGAGAGAGAGGGTAACTCGCTTCTCCTGAAAACTCACCATGCCTTCTTTTTCCTGGAGAGGAGAAATAAAATGTATTTCCCTCCATGATAGTCTACAAGCCCCCAAAAGAAAAGAAAGTAATCAGTGCTGAGGTATCTGTAGCTACTACTGTTGTTAAAATAACTCATCATGTTACCTTGTAAAAGTTTGAAGAAGTCAATGTAACCAAACCTGGCAGGAATAGAGAGAAAGGAGAGAGAAGGAGACGTTATCTCCTCTTAGGATACAATAGGAGCTTTCTCAATTAGGACTTGAAACCTCAACTCTTCAAGGAGTAGCAATCCCTTTAACATTTAAATTGTGAGTAGGCTGTTTATTTCTTATAGGATAATCTTGGGAGAGATAACCAAGGACACAGGGACGGTAGCTTAGAGGCAGAATGGACCAGGTACTTTTGATGGCTATGCCACTTTCTGAGAATAGTGCATAGAGTTTTAGTAGATATAACTAAGACTTCAGACATTAACTCTAGTCACTGATATGGCCATTTTATTTTATTTTTTTAATTTTTTTAACGTTTATTTATTTTTGAGACAGAGAGAGACAGAGCATGAACAGAGGAGGGTCAGAGAGAGGGAGACACAGAATCTGAAACAGGCTCCAGGCTCTGAGCTGTCAGCACAGAGCCCGACATGGGGCTCGAACTCACGGACTGTGAGATCATGACCTGAGCCGAAGTCGGACGCTTAACCGACCAAGCCACCCAGGCGCCCCGATATGGCCATTTTTATAAACACATTGGATACTGATTCCTTTCAGATAAATAGGAAGAAGCTTTCTTAGGGAAAAAGAAAGAGTCTAATATAGGGATTTTTCATTTTCGGTTAGTCAACCTGTTTTCCCTATGCACTGTAATACACAGCTTCAATGCAGACCCAAAAGGTCACATATCTGAAAAGGGGTCAACTCATATACCTGAACAAGGAAGGATAATCAGTTCTCTTAATGAGGCCAGACTGCTAATGTCAGAGCCACAAATTTGATCTCTACCAAATCTATTCATTTCCAGCTGATCTATGGCCATCATCCCTGCTATCAATTCCCTCTGACCATCTCCCTAAAGCTTCCTAAGAGTTTACTAGTTATGTGTCCAGTTATCAACTCCAGTATTACTACCAAAAAAAAAAAAATCACCCCACAACCCCCCACCAAACTCTTAAACAACAAATTCAGCTAAGCATGGAATGGAACAGGAACTAAGTGAGTAGCTAAAATATTTTTTATTGGAGGGATGAGGTTATAAGTGATTTACTCACTAGCAGGGCGATTCATACGATTCTGCTGAGTTACTTATGAGCATAATCTGATTCTAGTTGTTATGGCAACATACAAGAAAAAAGTGGAAGGAGTTCGCGATTAAATTTTTCTCAAAATGATCCAAAATATTAACTGTAAGTATGAGAATTCTGTAGAAAATGTTATTTAAACTCTTTCTCAGAGCTGCGGTCAGGCTGCAAGTGATGTCTGCCTGCAGCTATTCGGGCAATATAATCCTCTCTGAGACGAGAGCAGAAAAGTGATGAACATTTGCAGAAAAACAGAAATCTTGCTTTGCCCTCAGGACAGCTCTTTCCTACTCCCTCCTCTGTATTAGTATGCAAGGTGTGAAACACGAAATGTCACATCCATGTCATACTCTAATGCCTATGCACAGCAGAATCAGTGTACAATTCTTTGCCAACATGACTTGGGCTAAAAAAAATCTATTAACCAGAAGAAAAGGTCAAAAACATAATTTTTAGTTTTCCTTCAAATTTTCTACCAAAATGAGGACAAACTGGAAAAAAAAATTTCCCAGGCTTTTAAGACACCATTTTCTCAGTTTTCTAGCAGAAAACTTTATTCAGTGCCCTGAATAAAGATGTCATGGAAAAACATCAAACTCTCTTTTATCATTCCTGAATAAAAACTTATAGCTTCGTCCAGGAAAGGAAACCCATAAAACTTTTTAAGGAGAGGAGCTATTGTTGTATCTTCCTTTACAATATTTTTTCATTGAGATTGTTTTCCAGAGGAGACGTCTATTTCTCACAACTAGGCACTCAGAAAGAAAGAACGTGAAGCACTGATTGTTATTTCCACACCCAGCAAAAGAGAACTCATTCTGTCAGTGATGGACCACTACTATCTCATTCTGCAGCTCTCTTGCACACACCTCTCGAATCTTTATTTCTTGTATTGATGACTCAATAGACTTTAGTGACTGAGCCTTTATGT
Organism: Panthera uncia; assembly: GCF_023721935.1. NCBI lineage: Eukaryota > Metazoa > Chordata > Mammalia > Carnivora > Felidae > Panthera > Panthera uncia. The sequence goes on from NC_064816.1 coordinate 33,053,616, forward strand.
GGGAATTTGACCAAGGCTAATTTTTCCAGTGGCGGGGCAAAAGCTGTCCACAACCATCAGAATTCCTGTGCGCAGGCTACTAGATGGGATTAATATATACTTTTGTCCATTTCTCAGCAGGTAGGAGTCAGCAAGGTCACCCCAGAACATCTCTAGTCCCAAATGATCAGTACATAGGCTTTGGTGTAAGTACAACTCCAGAGGAGTAGGGGGCTGCTCTGTGCTTATGGAATATGTAAGCACTCGGTTGTTCCTAATTTGTGGTAGATGACACGGCTTTTGGATTAGCTTTCCTCCAGTCTGCCACTCTATAATTCACCTGTTTTCATCCTCTTTATGAGGAAAGAATTACGTTTTCAAATTCCACACAAGTGGTTTCCATCTTTCTCTGTATGTATAGCCCATGTTCAAAGACAAACTGCATCCCGGAACACAGCAGTCATTGCAACCTAAAGCTTATCATGGTACAATGTTCTTTGGCCTCAGTACATCTATCGGAGATGTTGCATTTTTCTTGTGGTCACCTCCAAGCCTTGTCTTTTTACAGTAAAACTATTTATTGCCCTCATCAGGTAAATGGGTCCTGGCATGCAGTGGGGAGCAAACAGACGAGGTCCCTGTCTTCCTGTAGTTCATGTCCTAGGGATGGAGACAGGTGTTAGGCAGATAATTATGCAAACTAGTTAGCCTTATCCTGATTAGTTTAACAGGGAGAGAGAGACAAAACAAGTGACAAACAAATTTAAATACTATTAGAGATAAACGTTTTCTCTCCTCTCCTCCTTTTTCTCCTTTAAAGAGCTTGGGGGAAAGTGATCAGTATATTCTGTTCACATTACCAATCAGCAACCGTTAAATACCCTGACAACACCAGATGTCGACTCCAAAATTAAAGGCATCTGGTCTAGTGCAAGAGAAACAGCATGCCCAAGCACAGACCTGGGCTCTGAAACGTGCTCTCACACACCTTGGAGGATCCCGGGGAATTTTAGGACAAAACTAGCAACTGGTGCCCCATCAGCCTGTGCCCTCTGGGGATTTCCTGTGGCTTCAAAGTGCTCCCAGAGACAGTGCTTTCTCTTGTAGCTTTTATCAACACAGGATATTCACCAAAGCCAGCACTGTGCCCTTGTGACCACAGCATGGCTGCTGATTTTCTTGGTAAGGGAAAGGGCAGAAATGATATTCGAAGCCCCGGCCAACCGTAAAAGGATTTGTGAACTTGGGAGAGAAAAATAAGCAACTTTGAAGGGCCAGGGGAAGAAAGCTCTGGATGGAGAATCAGGAGACCCAAGTTTCCGCGCTGGCTCCATTACTAAAAATTTGCTCGGAAATGCTGGGCAGGCCATTTCACCTCCCTGGGGGTCCCCTGTTAGTGAGTGAACTGGTGAGATCATCCTAGGAAAGACAGGATAGAGAAGTGACTAACAAGGGGGCTGCAAGGAAAGGGCAGACGTGGATTTGCATCGCTTCTTTCCCATTTTAGTGGATGAGTAACTCAGGAAGTTATTGCTCTAAACCTCAGTTTTCTCTTCTGAAAAATGGACATAATTATAGTGCCTACTTCATAGGGTTGTTTCCAGGATAAAATTAAGTAAAGTGCTTATCACAGTGCCTAGCTAAGTGCTGCATGTTACCTGTTAAGTTTTTAAGAAAATTTATAATTGCCTTGAAATTAAGAAATTTACATAACATTCCATGAAAGGGTAGCCATAATAATACCAAAAATTCTACTTACCATTTCTTTTTATGTTTGTCTCGTAAAGTGTGTGTGTATGTGTGTGTGTGCGTGTGTGTGTGTGTGTAAATGTATGCGTGGGTATATAAGAACACTTGTTTATTCAATAAATATTTAGAGAGTACTTAATATGAAAATAATACTCTGCTAGTGCTATTACTGTGGAGATACAAGCACCATAGAATGTTCACTGCTTAAAGTGTAATTGGAGGTGGGAGTTACACCCACAAAATAACTACACATCTGAAGATACAACATCAAATATGAACTTAGAGAAAAATGGCAAGTACGATGGGATATATGCAAAACCATCCATAGATCACTATTACTTTCCTGGCTTCAGAAGAGTAGAGATTATGCTAAATTTGCGCTTTGTCTAAATAGAATTAATCACAGAAGTAGTGGAGTGCCTCTATTAGACAGCCTGGCTTCTCAAATGGTGTTCCTATCTATAATTAAAAGAATTCTCCTGAATGTGTGTAGAAGTCTAAGCCTTTCTTCAAAAAGTATGTTGCGGGGCGCCTGGGTGGCGCAGTCGGTTAAGCGTCCGACTTCAGCCAGGTCACGATCTCGCGGTCCGTGAGTTCGAGCCCCGCGTCGGGCTCTGGGCTGATGGCTCGGAGCCTGGAGCCTGTTTCCGATTCTGTGTCTCCCTCTCTCTCTGCCCCTCCCCCGTTCATGCTCTGTTTCTCTCTGTCCCAAAAATAAATAAAAAACGTTGAAAAAAAAAATTCAAAAAGTATGTTGCATGAGGATGAAAAATAAAACATTAAAACTTGTTTTAAATCACATTATGTGTTATCATTTATGAAATCTATAGTTTGGGGGCTTTTGTCAAGTAAGACTGCTCTCTTTGTGGTATAATCAGCTGATTAATAAAAACAAGTGTTCCGGAGATGTGTGCTGGTCTCCATATGCAGCAGACATGTTTGTCATTGTTTGAAAATATTAAGATGGTATTATGTCCTCAACCACTGGCCTTGGTTATGAAATTTGATTGATTCATGGCCTTTTCTATCCATTTTATAACTTTAATGATAAAAAGACAGCATCTGTATTTGATTTCATGATAAATCACATCGCAGCTTTGTTTATACATACTTTACTCACATATGGTGAGTGATTCCATTCTCCTCCTGCATGTATCCCAGTGACGAACATAGCTTGGGGTTGTCAATCAATCAAGCCAGTGGATATTGAAAAGGCCGGTGTCTCCTGTACATGTCTTCATTCTCCTCACCTAATGGGCATCCCAATTCTGAGACACAATTCCACAAGGTGCCAGTGGGCAACCCCCTGGACCACTTTAGTGAACCTTCATCCCTGGTAAGCCTGATTGCTTCAAGAAGCATGGTGGTCATTTTGCTTCACGTGCCATCTTATCACAAGATTTCATATGCCATCCTTTGGAGACATAACTACATCACTGATAACTTCTATCTACCCCCAACTCCTGCCTTCAAAAAACCAAAAAACCAACCAACAAACAAAAAACTCAACAAAACTCCAGAAATAGTTTTATTTAAAACATCTCAATTACTTGATAATTGCTCAGAAGAGATCCTTCCTTTTCCTTTACGCTTGTCCAAGAAAACCACCTAGCTGATACCCTGAGCTCCAATGCATAATCAATTGTCGGCTGTCCACTAATTACTATTACTGTTTGTGGATATTTAGTATGTTCCAGGCACTGGTAACTGTGCTCATTACATGGATTATTTTATTTATTCTCCACAGTGACCCATGAGGTGGGCACTGTTAATTGTGCTGGGGAATGAGGTTCAGAGAGGTTAAGAGACTTGTCCATGTAAACTGAGCTAAGAAACTGAAGGAAGGGGGATAGAACCCAGGAAGTTGTGCCACTGAGGTCCATGCTATTAGTCACTCCGCACACCTTGTAACACATAGATATATGAGCTGCCAATCACTGGGTGATCATACTGCATTGAAAGAATTTTCCTAACTATTGCATAGCTAATGGAGTAGTGCAACAGCGATTAACAGAACAGACTCTTGAGTCAGAGTGCCAAGCGTTTGTTTCTTACTCTATGACTTCTTATCTGTATGGCTTTGGGTAAGTTACTTAACCTCTCTGACCTCAGTTTTGTCCTGTTCCAAAATGGAAAAATAATAGAATCTTCTTCCAAGGATGCGTATGAAGACTGAACATGATAAAACAGAGTACAGTGCCACGGGCCAGATGCTCAAGGAACAGTACTAATTATCAACTATTATTATTCAATAAAATAAAGCTTGAATATTTGATTGTCTAAGGAGACAACAGGATATCTTTGTTGGGTGCAGGCTGTGGAGAGGAAACCAGAATAGAAGGCAGTTGCTTGCAAAGAAGAAAAAGGCAAAGTTCTTGGAAACAGGTGCTCAAGGCAGCAGCTTCAGCTGAACCCATCACACAGCCTCCAGCCCGTTGGAATTATTATGTTTTCCCTTTCCTATTAAAGATTCACATCTGGATATAAAGTTCAAACGCAGACTTTGTCAGAACAAGGGTGCACAGGAGCTGCTTCCGCAGATAACTTGGCTGCTGTTCACGGTGCCTGGGTTTTATGTCTCTTGTTTTCCTCTGAATTATTTATCCTGAGCATCTGTGTTACATTATCTTTACGTAATGTCACAACAGAAATGGGAGAATGGATGCTCCCTTCTCATTCACCCACTGAGAGCAAGTGCGCCCTGCAGCTTCCAGGTGTCTTTCCTGTCTTTCGCTCACTTATCCAGCCATCTCCCTGTCATTAATGGCTCATTCCTTCTCTTTGGAAGCTGAGGGAAGCCAGCCTCCAGTCAGCTCAGAGATGACAGACCGTCCCAGCTCTACTTAGAGATAAGCCCAATCGGTCTTTTCCAAGAGCTCCATGGTGAATCTGATTGCCTAACCAACTTGTACTGCAGACTGAATTTTGTTTTTCAGCCACCAAAATACAAATTTCTTCCGCATGCTTGTTGGAATCCCATGACCCAGACTGAACAGCACATTTCTCTGAGACCATGATTATTTGACAAGCAATTTCAAAGTGTCACATCTGGAGGTTTCTACAACAAAGCCAAACATGCTAATAACAATTCAACAACTACTATTTATTAGGCACTAAATATATGCTAGGAACTAAGTCATACACTTAGTGTAATTAACTCATTTAAATTATACTACAATCCCGTGGGACAGGTATCTTATCTTCACTTTAAACAAATGGAAGAAATGCTGCTCAAAGAAGTGACTTGACTAAGTTCACCACTGAATAGGCAGCAGAGCTAAGATTCAAACCCAAATCTCAGCTCATGATCTTTCTTACTACTTTTTTTTAAAGTTTATTTATTTTGAGACAGGGAGAGGGAGAGAGAGAATCCCAAGTAGGCCCAGCACTGTCAGCACAGAGCCCAATGTGGGGCTTGAACTCATGAATCATGAAACCATGACCTAAGCCGAAATCAAGAGTTGGACACTTAAAAGACTGCGTCACCCAGGAGCCCCATCTTACTACTTTTTTTATTAATATTTGCATAGTATGCCTTTTGCCATCCTTTTAACTGGTGTGTGCCTTTATATTGAAAATAATTTTCTTCTAAGCAGTATGTAGTTGAGCTCTTATTTAATCCAATTTAAAAATCTCTGATTTTTAATTAGAGTGTTTAGACCACTTACATTTAATATGATTATCAACATGTTAAATCTATTATTTATTTTATATTTGTCTGGTGGGCTCTTTGTTCATTTTTTTTTTTTTTTACTATTTCTTAGCCTTTGAATTGACTGTTGTTTATTTCATTTTGTCTTACTGTTGACTTATTGGCTCTTACTCTTTTTAGTGGTTTCTCCAGAATTCACAATACAACTTATTAGAGTCTACCTTCAAAAAAAATTATATTGCTTCATATATTTCAGCAGAAAATATCCACTTTTCCTCCTGTCTTTCGTATTGTTAGTATATATTTTACTTCTATATAATCTATAAACTGCATAACATGTTATAATTTTTGCTTTATGTATTCAAATAACCCTTAAAGACTTTAAAAAATAAGAAAAAATCTTTTATGTTTACCCACATATATACCATTTTTGTGTTCTTCCTTTCTTTCTTCAGTTCCACATTTCTATTTGGTATTATTTTCCTTCTGCCTGAAAGAATGACTTAAAGTTGTAGTAAAAGACATGGGGCTCCATGGTCTGTTTATGGCTATTCCTATTAATTAATTGAGTCCCAATGTCACCATCAGGGGTTACTGTGTGGCAGATGAGGTAAAACCATGTGAAGCAGGCAACTTAGCCACAGAAGCAATGTAATGCCTGTACACTCATAAACTGGAAACCCTGGCCAAAGTCTGAGATGGATCCTGGAAAAAAAGTCTCCATCAGAAAGCCCAGTTCGGCACCTTTTGAGTTTCGTTGTCTGTGAACAGTCCTTGAATGAGACTGAGCTCAGATTACCACTTTTTAGGAATCTCTTTCTACCCTAACCTATATCTTCATGCCTTTCTGGGACAGATGATTGAAAAGTGTAAGATGCTCTCGGCCAGCTGAGTCTTTACATTCGACAGGGACCCCAGGAATGGGGATGTGTCTTCTACAGAGAAGCTACCTGTTAGTCCTCCAAGGACACGTAACCAGTTCAGCCTTGGGAAAGCCGTTCAGTGGTGATCATACTGGATGGAAAACTGGGTCTAGTTCCAGGCACTTCCATGGCCTAGCTTCAAAAGTTAGAGATAATTATGATGGGTAATAATGATAAATAATACTAGTTGGGGATTTAGTAAGGTCAGTCACTGGTCTAAGAGCTTTACAGGCAGGTTCAGTTAATTCTGATAATAACCCTACTGAGCACCTCTTACTATTTGTGATTATTCCCACATTCTTGTAGAGAGAATTTAAATACCTCGTTCAAGACCATATAGCTATTATGTGTTAGAAGTGGGATTTAACCATTGAAGTTTGGCCTTAGGGTCCACACGTGTTAATATTACGCTAGAAAACTACTAAGCAAGATGTAGCTTCCCACTTTGTCCAAAGCTGCCTTGTTTTCTTCTCCAAACACTCCAGCATCTTGGATCTCTCTCTACTGACTTCCAAGAAGTAGAGGTTCACTTGGTTCCACCTTGTGAGAAAAGATCTCATCCGTTTAGAAGAAGCGGAAGCCCACAAAGGCTCAATGCTTCAAGGTCTCACTTTTGGGTTCTCAACGTTGGCCAAGAATTTTTGAGATGTTTCTTTTCCTGGGCTTGTGTAGGAAGGACATAGGGGATGCATGTTTCTTTTGTTTTGTTTGTGCAGGCTGTGGAAACATCTGGCCCAACTAAGCCATCGGTGCTCCAGCAGGTAAGCCTTTTATAGAACTTAGCCCCTAAAATGAATGCTACTTGTACAGTAGGACTTATCCTGAGGCACAACTTGTAGAAAGTGAATTTCTTTAGAAAGTAGACATCATAAAAAGACATAGCCCTTATAGATGTGGAAACTAAATTAAACAGACCATAATATTCATTGGCATAACACTCTTAGAGCAGAAGCCTGAGATATTATCCTTTAAAAGGAAGTATTTCCCTCACAGTAACTTAGTGGTCCTGGAGGCTCTTTGAATCATTACATGTAGAAATGGAAGCTGAAGTGTTGAGATACTGAGTGCCTTTAGGCAAATAGGGCAGAGATCTCAGTCATTGGAGCTATAAAACTTATAGCTGTAACTCATCGGGAAATGGCCTTGGGGAAATCTTGGGGTTTGAATCATGGAGAGGAGGGCCAAGACTTGCTTCCTGACAGGGCAGGAAATGTCCTACATGAAAATGAAAAAGGAATGCTGGGATCCCATTTTACTTTGGTTGTTGAACGTCTTCTCTCTCCAGAGAAGTCGAGTTGACTGCAACTCAATCCAGTGATATCCCAATTCAAATCTCACCAGCCACAACACTCTGCCTGTAATAATAGATGACAGGGGGATCTTTGAGGTGGCTGAGCTGGCATAGTGGGTTCATGAGGAAGAAGAAAACATCTTCCATCTGGCAAGCCATTCATATGGGCAATTTTGCTGCTTCACAGCCAGTATCTTTATTCCAAAACCTCTGTCCTAGGCATCATACACTGAAATAGGATTTTATCAAATTTCCCAGCAGAGAGGAAATAACATCTACAAATAACCAGCTATCTGACCTTGGGCATGAAGGTTAGCACTTGTCATTAACCACCCACCTTACTGTGATTCATACACCTTTCTGAGACAGTGGGCAAGGAAAAGGGGGAACATAAGTGATGTTTATTCTTCCATTCTTGGCCTCACAAGACTATCTGCAACTCCATTTTTCTATTGGGTTTCTGTTACCCTGATGTCATCTCACCTCTTATAACAGTGAGTTTCTTTTTCAATGGATGATACATTATGCAGGATTTGAGTAATCATTATTGGTGACCAAGATCAATAACAAAAATCATCAGAGCCCTGGACTTAGACAAGAAGGGCCCTAGCACTGTGACCCTCACTTAAGAGACCATGCATACCAGAATACTAAAAAAAAATAAAAATTTTAAAGAACACATGAGCCCTCTGCCACTCAAGATCCATCTCTGTGCACCAAGGCATCATAATCTGTAACTTTAATCCTGTACCCCTGTGGCTGACCCTGTTGGGTTTGGGAAAGGCTTCTTCACACTGCCTGTGTACTCAGTACAAAAATGACTGCTTCCAAATATTGTCAAGATGTGTGGGTAGTTGCTATGGAATGCAGAGAGGTTTTGAGAGACAGAATTTAGGTAAAAGATAAAACAAGTTACTTCATACAAGTCCCCTCAGATTTTGAAAATGAATGGATGCTTGCAAAAAGAAGTGTCATTTAAAAAAAAAAAGTGTCATTTTCCATTAGGGTTGAATGTCCATTTTTCTAGATATTCTTCGTGTTTCCAACCTATGATTCTGGAGATGTAGACAAATTAGCATGGTATTCATAACAAGTGCATGCAGCAGGTGAAGAATATTGTACAATATTAAATTATTCATATTATTCACACATGTATGTATGTTGGTCTACTCCAGATATATCATGCATGAACTGTGTCACTGATGCTTTACGTTGCCAAGTAGGTGGATATTGAAGCCTAGCATTGCCAAGAGTATTATTTTTATAAGTGGAGACAAGATAATTTGATTGAAATAAAACATTGTAAGACTTTGGTCTTTAAAAATAATCGAGTTGTAATTTACAATTTCAATCAATGTTTTCCTCCTAAGTGTAACAATTGCTTCTGGATAATTAAGAAAAATAACATTGTGAGTACACTAGAAAATCAGTTTAATCTCAATTTTTTACATTTAATTTGCATTTCTGATTGAATGGCATTTCATCTTTGATCCTTTAGATTACTGTCAATAGAATATAAAATAAGTGAAAATTATGATTATAACAATTAGTAATTTTGCTTAAATGGAGGCCAGTAAAATAACCTTTGCAATAAATATGTAATCATTTAAGAAATGTCCTTATTTTATTGCTCCTATAAACAACACTATCTTTTTAAAAAATTTTTTTAATGTTTTACTTATTTTTAAGACAGAGACAGAGCATGAGCAGGGGAGAGGCAGAGAGAGAGAATCCGAAGCAGGCTCCAGGCTCTGAGCTGTCAGCACAGAGCCCGACGCGGGGCTCGAACTCACAAACTGTGAGATCATGACCTGAGCCGGAGTTGGACGCTCAACCGACTGAGCCACCCAGGCGCCCCAACGCTATCTTAATAACAGACTACCCAGAACAGCACTCATAGTAATGAAATTTAGTTGCCTTTGATATTTGGCAAACTGTCAGTCTTATAAAATAGATATACATATTTTGAATTTGCATAACGAAGACTTATTTGCCAAGGTAGGAGAGCAGATTATGCTTTATTTAGTACTTTGTTAGACTGATTTATAACTTTTAAACACTTAGAAGTTTTGTATGTAGGCTTCCATTTATTCTCTTGCCCCAGACCCTACAAATATTAGGGTCACAAATGAGGGGAACAAGAGTTCTTTCCAGAGTCACAATTTGTGATACCTATCTCTTGAGAAGTGATCATGATCACCCTCTGGAAGGACTATTTTACAGTGTTGTCCTCTTGACTCATCCTCAGCTGAAAACTTACAACTTAATATGAATAGTGCCATTTTTATAGCTAAAAAGTTGTAGACACAGATTTACTTTTCTATTAACCTTGACAAACTTAAAGGACGTTAGGGTTTAAAAATCTTGGAATTTGTTTCTGCAGCCACCACTAGTGAATTCAGTTCACACATCTCGCTAAGTTTCAGGGACCTATTCTTCTCCTACCTTCCCCAGACCAAACAGTGTCTCTATCCCTTTTCTGAGTCCACTCTGAACCTTTAATTTTCCACTCTGGACCTTTGTCTACCTTGGCTTCCTTAATTTTCCACTCTGGACCTTTGTCTACCTTGGCTTCCTCTCAATATCAACATTCTCCTGCTCTGCCTTTCCTCCTGGGTTTGCTCTTAACCTGGCATGAAAGCTTCCCTATGTCTTGAGTGATCTTATTAAGTCTCTTGCCATGGAAAGGGGCAAGGATAAGCTCCCCTCTTGGAGCAGAAAGGCGCTAGTAACCTCAGACTCAAGGAAGTACGTGCCCCAAGGCACAAGAAGAACTGTCCAGGTATTAGCTTCTTCTGCTGCAAGATGCAGGTTGAGGACAGAGGTGTGAAGGATCCCGTCTATGTGTGCTTCCTTAGGATAAGTTACTGGGGTCACAATAATATATCAGTTTGAAATTACATAAATAGCAGGATAATTTATATATTAACTTGGGTTTGTTTTTGCTGTAGTTTTTCCTTCACCCATTTCAGGCAAAGAGGTTTTATGCTTTTGTTTTTTTCTTGTGCTGACAAATTTTGCAGGGCCAAATAAGAAATGGCAGAAGGGAATCACTCCTTCCTTTCTCTTCTGAAAGTTTGAGCTCATGGAAAATAAGGTGTTAGGTATTTCTAGAGAGGGAGAGGGGGAAATAGCACACTTTGAGGACAGCAAGAAAAGGAGGAATTTTTTTTTTTTAAACCTCTAGACTGGAAGTCAGAAGATCCCATGAGCAGAGGGGACCTATGCCTTACCACATGACAGTTTCTTATCATAGATCCAAAGCCTTAGAGGCATGATGTTCAGTTCACACATCTTCAGGTATGCTTAACAAAACCGAACCTTAGCTCTGGGATTCCCATTCTTGCCTCTGTGCCCCAAATATGACAACACAATTGTTGGTTTTAAGCGACTTTGTAGCGATAGACAAATGCCTTGAGGGTCCAGGGAGTTCTAAGGACTGGGACTAAAATTCCAGCCAGTCCAGTAAAATGAGGGTTTATAATGTAAGGTTTTTAATTTTTTTTTTTTTTAATTTGGAGGTATCTTTGGATTTACAGAAAAATTGCAAAGATAATATAAAGAGTTGCCACATGTACCTCACCCAATTTCCCTTTTGCTACCATCTTACATTACCATGGAACATTTGTCAAAACTAAGAAATGGACATTGGTACACAAGTATTTTTTTAAATTTATTTTTGAGACAGAGAGAGACACACAGCACAAATGGGGAAGGGACACAGAGAGAGTGAGACACAGAATCTGAAGCAGGCTTCAGGCTCTGAGCAGTTAGCACAGAGCACAATGCGGGGCTCGAACTCATAGACCACAAGATCGTCACCTGAGCCGAAGTCTGATGCTCAACCGACTGATTCATCCAGGTGCCCTAGTACACAACTATTTAATAAATTCCAAACTTTATTTAGATTTCATCAGTTTTCCCACTGATATCCTCTTTCTAGTCCAGGATCCAATCCAAGGTACCACATTGCATTTGTTTTCATGTCTTCCCTATCTCCTCAGATCCATGACGGTTTCTCAGTCTCTCCTTGTTTTCATGACCTTGAAAGTCTTGAGGACTAGTGGTCAGGTACTTTGTAGGAAGTCCTCGAGTGGGGCTTTTCTCATGTTCTTCTTATGATTAGATTTGGATCATGGGTTTTTGGAACAAATAACAGAAGGCAAGTACCCTTCTCATCACAGCATGTCAGGGGTATAAAGATCTTTTTTTAAATAAAGAAAATTGACAATATTTACACATCAGAATTTTTAGATGAAGAATCATTGCTATTTATATATTCATATATAAAACGAGTTTAGACCACCACCTAAGAAAATCATTACTATAATTATTACAATTGAAGAAAAATTTAACAGCTCCTGAAGTTCTTCTAGGTTGGTAAACATTTCATCAAAGCTCCTAACAGACCTTTTTATGAGTTCCACTGCAATTCTGAGACTATTTAGAAAGGATTTCTTAAGTATTGAAGAAGTCTGTTGAAATCTCATCAAAAATAACTTTCTTACTTTCCATACTATTAATGGCTCTTAGGGCCAAAGAAAATCACTTTTGTCTGAGTCTTCAGGAAAAAGAAAAAAAGTATATAAACTACAAACACACTATGTGTTAGGGGCTCACATCAGCATTCTCTATTTGTAGTTTCTAGGATACAGGAATTTGTTCATAATAACTTGAGTTTTAACAATGTAGAAAAAACAGGATTCATTATAAAAACCATGAGAAGGACATTAACCAAGGTTATTAAAAAACAATTATTCCTTACCTCTTTTTCACCACAACTTTCAGCCCTTGGCATCATCCAGGTCACCATGTAGGCATTAATCAAAATGTTTCCTCTAATGTTGCTAGAAATTCTGACTCATGGAAAATGACTGATGGTTCCTTCCCAGAGATCAGATGGCTGTGTCTTAGAGAAGCTGAATATGTGACTAGGGCAGGGAGCATCCACAAGGCTGAACAACTGCTCTGCAACAGGTGTATATCTCTTCTGATCAGGATGACACCCCACCTTTCTTCGTCATACTTCCTTACTCTTATAAAAGGGTTTCGGGATATTGACATATGTCTCTTTCACTGTATGTATAGAAATCTAGAGGCTTTATAGAACAGGTGTTGCTTAATTGTTATTTTAAATAGTAATGATCTAATCACAAGGAACGCTAAAACTGATAGTCTTTAAGTAGGCAAGTTTTAGTGTGTAATGATGGAGTCATCAGAGTAAGAGAGAAGGTTCAGGCTGTCCCACAGAGCAATGAATCAGTATACACTTGGTCTGTTTGGCCACAAGGGCACATTTTCCTCTGACCAATGAGCACTTACATACCACCCTGCTCTCTCCCCTACTGAGGGCAGGGAGATCATTGTTTACTGTATGGAGGAGTCTCTGCCATCAATATCTTTCCCACTGGTTATCTTTTTATCACAAGAAACAGTTTGATAATATTTTAAAAGAGCAAAAAAAAAAATAAGGGATGTGTACAATGGTTAAAACACCCAGTGAAATGTCAAAATGCAAGACACATCGCAGTGTCAGGTCAACGTGTGGAAGAGTCTGGGCAGAGCTACGTAGACAGCAAATCTTAAGGACAGGGAGGAGAAATTCTACAAGATATATGCACTGTATGTTTACTGCAGCATTATTTACAATAGCCAAGAAAAGGAAGCAACCCAAGTATTCACTGAGATGAATGGATACACAATGGACTATCATTCAGCCATAACAAACAGTGAAATCTTGTCATTTGTGGTGACAGGGATGGACATAGAGGGCATTATGCTAAGTGGCATTTTATCTAAAAAGAAAGGTCAGAAAGAAAGAAACAAAATTAGGGCAGAGGAAAAGAAGAGAAAGATAAAAGAAAAACTCAAGTGTGTTCCTAATTTTATCATAACTGTCTTGGCTAATTCAGTCAGTTTTGCATCTTTAATGGATTGTTTGAAAAAAATGATGTTTGTACCAACTAAAAGTTAAGTAGTTAGAAGACTCTGGAGATAATACCTATCTATGTGTCTTCATAAAAAGGGTGAGAATAGAGGTATTTCCGAATTGAATATTTTAAGTATATCTGGGAGAACATTATCTAAAATCTCCATTACAAGTATGATTTGAATCTGCTCCCATAGTTCTGAAGTCATATAAGTAAGCCTTAGGGAAAGAAATGGATTTTCGCATGCCCCTGATGTTTTATCCATAGCCCACACAATAGAAATATAGCATAATGCCCAAACATATGCCTGTGTTCTGATCTATGAATTCTACTTACAGGTCTGCATTCTATAGAAATCTGTTTAGGTAGGTAAAGGTAAAGCGAACCAAGTTTCCTTAAGCATTGTTTGCAACAGTAAAAAGCAGGAAACAACTTTAATGTCTGTCAATAGAGAACTAGCTAAATGTATTCTGGTACATCCACATAATGGAATTCTGTCGAACAGTTAAGATTAGGTATGTGTGTATGTGTGTGTGTGTGTGTGTGTGTGTGTGTGTGTGTGTGTTTTCATTCCTTTTTTTAAATGTTTATTTCTGAGAGGGAGAGAGAGACAGAGGGCGAGTGGGGGAGGGGCAGAGAGAAGAGGGAGACTCAGAATCTGAAGCAGGCTCAGGCTCCAAGTTCTCAGCACAGAGCCCAATGTGGGACTCAAACCCATGAATCATGAGATCATGACCTGAGCCAATGTTGGTTGCTTAACCGACTGAGCCAGGTAGACCTACGTTTTCTAACATGAAGAAATTTTTGTGATTACGTGAAAGAAATGGACGTCAAAATTTTGTATACACGCATATCTCTCTGTGTGTATACTTGTGCATACAATTATTCACATATAAACCCATAATAAAAGGTTTGAAAAGACATTCTTTGAATGTTAATAAATTGCTAAATGTGTACATTATAGGTATTTAAATTTCTTCATTTTTCCGTAATTTTTAGATAGTTTAATATAATAAGCACATATCACTTTTTGGAATAACACAATGAAAATTAAAGCAAGCACAAAGTCCACAGCAAAGAATTGTAGAGTATTGTTGCTGATGGGAATGGAGAGTTGTTTAAATGTTACAAAGTTCATGGAACTCTTCCATTATACAGAAGAGAAAACTAAGACCCAGAAGGGAATATCTAGCAGTCGGATTTAGGACTCCTTCCCATCATCCTCCTGTCTGTAACACCCGGCAGGTGCTCAATGATTGATGTAACTGGTTGATCTTGATGCGGAGGAGCCCGGGTGAGATCTCATTCCACTGTTGAGCTGTGGCAAAAAATCTCACTGTGGGCACAGAGATGGTTCAATTTTTCCCTCTGTGCTCATTATTCAAGCCTCAGATTTATGCTGATTGAAACATCTTTTTCAAGAGCAAAGGAATTGATAGAAATCTTAGGTAATGTAAGATTTCTTCTGACTGGGAGTATATTTCATTACCCCTACACTCAGGGGCTATTTTATGAGTGTTCACTGAGAGAAATATTTGCCCTAATTTTATTTATACCCTATCTTATATAAAATTTATCTTGATAGAGGGACCAGAGCTGGAGTTGTTAATAAGAATGTTCTAGATACAATTATTTTTCCCTTTAAGTTTGGAGTGTAAAATAATGTATTGTTGAGAAACAAAGTATGATGATAATGAGGAATTTGAAAAATTGTTTTCTATAAGCAGGCAAAATGCTCACAGCAGAAGTTTAGATTCCAGTTGTATGTTCAACAGTGGGCTTCTGAAGCTAAGTTTTGTGGTCTCTTGATGATGTAGTAGCCAAAAAAGGTGATGGGGTGGGGGAGGCTGCCTGTTGGAGCTCCATGACTGTCAAGAGACCGTTAAATTTTTCAGTCTGAAATGGAGCAGAACTCTTGCATTTTGCCCAATTTCCCAGTTCAGTGGTTTACTAAGAAATGACCAGGAGTTATGGTAACCAATGGCAGAATCTTCTGTTATCTTGCCTTGGCCAGGACCTGGAAGTCACAAAACCCAGGGCATCTTTATCAAAGAATTAGCAGAGCCACACACACAAAAACCTTATTTTCTGCCTCAGCTTCAATGGCGCTGACATCAATGTAGTTGTTAGCACAAAATGGGGGGGGGATCATGATCGTGGGGGAGAAATAACTCTCTACAATCATCTTTCTTGCCAACAGCTTACAGCCTGAAAAACTATTATTCAGAGAGAGAAAGTTTTATATTTATTAGATAAATCAGAGCCAACCCAGGAGGTGTTTGACAGGAGACATTTAATTTCCTCCTCAGTAGGATATCTTACTCAATAGACGGTGGTTCAGCTGATCCTTTATCCACTGTGTGGAAAAGTGGTGGGAACTGTAAATTGATTGCATTAAGTAACCAGAGCACTGAACTTTCTTGTCCTAGGTTTGTTTTTTCCTCTAGTTTTTTTTTTTTTTTTCCTTTAACCTTCTACAGAACGAGTTATCTCCACAGCGGTGTGATTCACATGTCCCTTTACCTTTTGGGACATTATTTACTTTGCACAAAATATTCCAGCGTAAAAACTGTTAAACTAAAACCAGGATTCAAATGTTATTGCTCTGTGAGGATTTAAAATTTTTCAGTACGTCTAATTCTCCTGAAAATATGTGACCCTGAAATATAGAAGTACATGGACACACAGGACTGAAAAAGCTGAATGAGAACTACAGTCTTCTCTCTATACTTTATTTTGTGCCAGTGTTGTGTTTTACATCAATATAATTATGCATCATGGTATAAAGAGCCCTGGATTGGAAGACAAAAGACCTGGGTTCTAGTTTCAGCTCTGACTCTAAATAGATGTGTGATTTTGAACAAGTAACTCCATTAATTTTCCATGGCTGCTGTAACAAATTACCACAGATTTAGCTGTTTACAATAACCCAAATTTATTATCTCACCATTCTGTAGATCATAAATCCAGTAAACAGGACTGGTTTTTCTGCTCTGAGTTCCCTAAGGCTCAAATCAAGGTGTTGGCCACTGAGGAAAATTATCTGGCATGTGTGGGGAAATATCTACTTCCCACCTCATTCATTCTTTGCAGGTAATTTGGAGAATTGGGTCCATACAGTTGTGGAACTACCGTTTCCCTGCTCGCTGTCAGCCAGGGGTTATTCTCCGCTTCTAGGTGTCCCCTAACTTCTCTATTGGTTCCTTTTATTTTTCAAACTCAACAGTGAGTTGAGTCCCTCCCAGATATCATATCTTTCCTGCCTCTTTTGCTGCTGGATCTTTCTGACTCCAGCCAGAGAAAATTTCTGCTTTCAAGGGCTCAAGTGACTAGATTGGGCCATCCAGATGATTTAGAGTAAATCCCACCATCTCAAGGTCCAACCTCAATTCCAATTACAGAGTTCCTTTTACTGTGCAAGGGCATGCATTCACAGGTTCTGGAAATTAAAGTGTGGACATCTTTGGGGGGACTACTGTTCTGCCTATCCTATCCCCCTTCTCTGGGCTGCCTCAGCTTCTTCACCTCTAAAAGAAGGGGGTTGAATGAAATTAGTGTTTCTCAAAATGTGTGGGAGACTTCCTCTGGAAGACTACACCAGAAGTAGTGGGACCTGGATGTGAATGTGACATTCAGTCCCATGGATTTACACACTGAAACTGTTATTCCTATGTCATTCTTTTTGAAGTGTTCCTATAAAGACAAGGGAAAATCTGGATGGTACTAAGATTTCTTCTACAGTCATCTGATACTTGCTTATGTCTTTTCTCATTGGAGGGGGTGTAGGGAGGAGAGAGAATGGGACTCAGGCCCCAAGTTGAGGTGGAAGCAATCTACCTAGTTAAATTCGACTATGTGATTTTTCTTTATTGTATTCATTCAACTGCTATCTTCCACTTATGGCAAATTGATATTGGTTGTCTATTTACAACACTTACAACATTTTAATTTTAAAACCACTCTATGTAAAAAATAAAATGACTCAATTTTGAGAAAAACATCAAGTAAATGATAGCAGATATAATAAGACCTGTACTGTAAAGGGGACACAAGAATGACAGAGGTGGAGGGCATTCAGCACTAGATAACCACTTAAGTTCCTTCAAGTTCTGAAAAAGTCAATTTAACCACTAGAAAAATGAGCCAAAATTTGAAATAAGCACTTCAGAAAAGAGGTCATCCACATGGCCAGTGAGCATATGAAAAGGTCTTTAGCTTTATTAATAATGAGGAAAATGTGAACTAGAACCATAACGACCACCATTACATACCCATCAAACTGACGAAAATGAAAAGGTCTGATGCTACTCAGTGTGGCAAGAATGTAGAGCAATGGGAACTCACAGGTACTGCCCAGGAAGCGTAAACTGGTACTACAGAACAAATTATAAAAGACTTTGGTAAAGACCAAAAAGATTACTAGCTGTCCTGTGCAGTACAACCTTCCAGGTTACTGCTATCTTTCATTCTCTTTCGGCCATTTTGCAGCTCCACAAATTATAGAAAACTGATAGCAGTACAAGTAATTCTTGTCCACAGAAATGTAAATTGTGTCCAGGTGAATGGCACTGATTATTACCCAATGTATCCTGACCAATTTTGCATCTATTTGTGCATTCTATTTAAGTTTTTATTTTAATTCCAGTATAGTTAACACACAGTGTTGTATTAGTTTCAGGTGTGCAATATAGCGATTCACCATTTCCATACATCATTCAGCGTTCATCCCAACAAATGGCCTCCTTAATCCCCATAACCTATTTAACCCATATCTCCCCTCTGGTAACTATCAGTTTGTTCTCTATGATTCAGTCTGTTTCTCGATTTCTGTTTTTCCCCTTTTCTTGTTTGTTTTCTTAAATTCCACGTATGTGTGAAATCATATGGTATTTGTCTTTCTCTCACTTATTTCACTTAGCATTATATCCTTTAGCTTGATTCATGTTGTTGCAAACGGCAAGATTTCCCTCTTTATTTTTAAAATGTGTATATATATTCACCCACTTTCTCTTTATCCATTTCATCAGTTGATGGACACTTGGGCTGCTTCCATATCTTGGCTACTGTAAATAATGCTGCTAAAGACACTGGGGCACATGTAACCCTTTGAATTAGTGTTTTTGTATTCTTTGGGAAAATACCCAGTAGTGTGATTGCTGGATCATAAGGTAGTTCTATTTTTAAATTTTTAAGGAACCTCCATATTTTTTTCCACCGTGGGTTGATATTACATATTTGTCTGTTTTTTGGCTGTCACACTTACAGGTTCCCTCAGTGATTAATGAATTGAAGAAAATCTTTGACACATACTGATTTTGTATTTGTATGAGAGTCATGATTTTATATTTTTAAAAATATCCTTTCACAGTACAAACTAGAAAATAGTTGAATATGCATAGCTCAGAAACTCCACTCCTTTGTATATATCCTACAGTAACCCTTTCACACACACAACAGAAGACCGAAGAGTATTCAAAGAAATAATATTTGTAAAAAATATTTGTAAAAAACCCTGGAAGAACTCAAATGTTTCTTGACAGTAGAGTGTATTAATCCATTATGGTATATTCACATGATAGAATACCGTACAATGAAAATGAGTTAAACACAACTATGCACAACATGGATGAGTAAAGAACATGATAGTAAGAGAATTCAGACGCAAAAGAATATATATCTATAATTCCACTTTATGTAAGCTTCAAAAAAGAGGCAAAGCTAAACTATATTGTTT
The DNA here is from genome assembly GCF_023721935.1 of Panthera uncia. Lineage (NCBI taxonomy): Eukaryota > Metazoa > Chordata > Mammalia > Carnivora > Felidae > Panthera > Panthera uncia. The sequence continues at coordinate 33,072,874 of NC_064816.1, forward strand.
AGAGATACATGCTGGGCTGTATCAAACTATAAATGAAAGAAAGGTAATAAGTATTACTAAATTTAGGATAGTGGATACTTCCAGGAGGGGGTCATGCAGAAGTGGGATATGGGCAATGTCCTATTTTGTTAGCCAGGTGGCACATACACAGGTGTGTCCATTATTATTACTCTTTAAAATGTACATATATATTTCATGTATTCCTATATATATGACATGTACTACAAAAAGAAATCTAAGTCAATGAATATGTTATTCTTGATGCTCTGGGTAAGTAAATTGCTAACTGAAATGTGAGAACAAATGACCTCCAGACACCAGCCTTTGAACCCCAGAGCTGGTATTTCATCATTATCCCTTCATGGTGACAATGTACATCATGCAGTGTAAGCCTAAGTTCTGGCCCCAAATGGCCTGCCATGCAGTCAATCTCAGATAAATACTGTCACCCTCTTCTCTTTCACATTAAATTGTGGGATGAGGGACAGAGTAACAGGAAGACTCAGGGACAAGTAGCAGCTTTGGTCTGTGCCAATTCTGGAGGAGGATGAAAACACCTCTCCCAGGTTCCTGTATCAAAGAAAAAAATGGGGGACGTGGTAAAGGAAAAGTGATGAGAAAACCCCAATTTGATTTGGGGGCCTAGATTTTGAACATAATCTACTGCTTGAGATAATGAACTTCTTCTCAGACAGTAGATGATACACTACATTGTTCCCTTCACCCTACCTCTATACTTTTCAATTCACATTAGTTTTGGATATTGTTTATTTATGATATCAGTAAATTGAGATCTTAGATGTGAATGCATTTTGTAACCTGTAAATATAAATGGTACAGCATAGGTACCATGAATACACCTGTTCAAATTTACCAACCCTCTGTTGGGCTGTTTCATGAAGAACAAAATTGTTTTGCCTAGTGAAATTCAGGCAAACTTAGATTTTAAAAACCATCATAATTACTGATAAACCCATATATCTATAAATATCATAAATATACACATAAATCAAAGGTAAAGGAGGATCTTTTAACTTTTAACACCTAAAAGCTAATACAAATTGCTCTGGATGTTCACGCAGAGCGGAATTCTGTGTCAGTCCAATACTTGATAGAAACTGCACATCTCCTATAATCTAGAATTTCTATTATTTCTTTAGAGTATAGTAGACAGCTTATTAATTAAACAATCCGTAGGATAAATGAGTGGCTCCATTTGAAAAATCACAAAGTAGAATGAATGTCAATGTAATGAGATTATAGAGAGAAGAAAGAACGATCTCTCTGTAAATGACCATTTATCACTTCCACAGAAATAATCTCCTAAAGGAAGGAACCTCAAATTCTAAAACTTCTTTATTATTCAGGACAATTCCTCAATGAGGGTGCCTAGGAACTTTAAACCACCACAACAATGAGGTCTATTCTGTGTCCGAGAGTCCCTATCATTTGTTCAAAGAGAACTTTCTTCAGCTGTGTCATCTACTACTGTAATTACTACTACTAATCCTCTGACTATGATGGTTGCTGCTACAAAGGGCTCGAATTCTCATTTGTTGACTGCTTACTCTCTTCTGAGCTTTATATGTGCAGGCTTGAACCAAGTAGATGAGCCATTAACTGCAGTATCACCTCTTGAGCAGAGTTAGTTGGTGACGGCTGCATGTAATTTAAAAATTGTGCACAGTTAAAATTACTCTTGAAATTTCTTTACATCACCCATTCAATGTAGGCAATATTTTTGTCTGGCAAACCATCTCTTAAGAAGTCAAAAAAGCCAGTTTCCCCAGCAGCATTGGAACTAACCACTCTTTGGTTACATGAGGTAGTAGTATATATAGTTCAGGGAGCCATGTGTCCAAGTTAAAGGTGAACACGATGTGATTGCCATCACTTTGTGAAACTCCAGTACATACAAAATTTGTTTAATGTTTATTATTATTATTATTATTTTTTTAATTTTTTTGTTAACGTTTATTTTTGAGACAGGGAGAGACAGCATGAACGGGGAAGGGTCAGAGAGAGAGGGAGACACAGAATCTGAAACAGGCTCCAGGCTCTGAGCTGTCAGCACAGAGCCCGACGCGGGGCTCAAACTCACGGACCGCGAGATCATGACCTGAGCCGAAGTTGGACGCTTAACCGACTGAGCCACCCAGGCGCCCCTAATGTTTATTATTTTTGAGAGAGAAAGAGATAGAGCAAGCAAGGGAGGGGCATAGAGAGAGGAGACACAATCTAAAGCAGGCTCCTGGCTCTGAGATGTCAGCACGTAGTCTGAGGCAGGGCTCAAACTCGCGAGCTATGAGATCATGACCTGAGCTGAAGTCGGATGCTCAACCGATTGAGCCACCCAGGCGCCCCCAAATCCAGTACTTTATAATGAGTAATGATACATCTACTCTTTCTCTCTTTTCAGATTGCATTCTCTCTGTATAATGTAATTCTTCCCTGGAATAAATTAATTTTCAGGGGTTTGTAACCTTAAATGTATGTGTTTGAAATCAAAGAGCATTCACGTCACTTGAGGACACATGAACTCTATCATGCAACATTTAGAATGGCTGATTTGTTAGCTTATTCCTGACTCCAGTCAAGATCTCAGGCACTAATTTGGATGGCTGGAGACCCTGGGATTTAAACCAGTGCTTAATGAGTCTTTAAACAACGGCCTGCATTTAATTATATTATATTATATTATATTATATTATATTATATTGTATTGTATTGTATTGTATTGTATTGTATTGTATTGTATCGTATCATATCATATCATATCATATCATATCATATCATTTATAAAAGCACCTCAACCAGACAATAAATCTTGCAGAGAAGACTTTGTAGAGAGAGAAATCACATTCATGGATCATTCAAAATACCGATTACCATTCCCATCTCTAAGTTCTCATCATAATAATTATTTAGTGATGTTTTATTATTTACTTTTAGTTTTTCTTAGGCTTCACACCCAGTGCTGAGCCCAACACAGGGCTTGAACTCATGACCCTGAGATCGAGACCGGATGACAAACCCAATGAACTACCCAGGTGCTTCAGTCATGTTTTAAAAGGTACAAAGATCACGTATGCTTTGCAGACCATGACTTTGGATACATTTTAGCCCAAGAAGAATCACTAAGTTCTGTTGTCCTCAAGACTGACAAGGAGAGGAGCTGGAAGTTCTGGAGATGGGATAAATACAAAATCAAATCTGTTCTTTCCAAGTTGTGGATTTGCTTGTGCTTCTTCCTCATGGTCCTTGACCAAGGACTTTCTCCAAACTACCCTAACCTTGAAGCATTCTCCTAATGAGTAACACTCAGAGCAACCGAGATCTGTGGAAGAATTTAACTTTTTTCAGACACTTCTACAGCAGCACCTGCTCACCCTCACAACCGTCAGTTGTGAGTTTCCTTAATTTACCAATACAAACCACATTTAGAAGGAAATCAAGTGGCATGTTGAAGGTTGCGTATATATTCCGTATCTCACAGGAACCAGGACCAAACGCTAGCTTCTAATTCTGTGCTTCTTTAGCCAAGACAGACCCGGGTACTGACTGGCTGCAAGGCTCATCCCTGAGTTTCTGAAGTTGTCAAGAAGCATCTCAAGAGATATGTCTGGCTAAGTTCCAGGCTCCTATGTTTAACAGCCTACCTCTGGTTGGCGGATAAACATGTCACTTTTTTGGTGGTTGTTCTTTATAGCTGAAAGGGAGGAAATTTTTTTCCTGTACCCTCTTACCTTTAGTGGCTGGGAGACTTGTGAATTAAACTGACAACAGATTAATTGAAGAAAAGGCATACACATTCATTAATTTTAATTTCATGCTCATAGGGACATCACAGAAAGAAGTGAATACCCAAAGAAGCAGTGAGGTTTGAGAGCTTACATACTCTCTTAGTAGAGGATAGGGAGCAGAGGGGCACTGGGGGCAGAAAAAATGACTTCTTAGAAGGGAGGGGAGACAGAGCCCTTGGAAACAAAAATGCCTTTTTTTGGAAAAATAAATAGGCCCTTGGAGAATAGATGGGAGACGCGATAGTGATAGTTTGTGACAACGTCTGTTTGGGTGTGGTGCGGACTACTCCTCTTCCAGAAGAGAAGATGAGAGTAGCCCCCTGGAGGGGATTTATGACAACAGAGTACTTTGGGGAGGCTCTTCTTTTAGGCAGATAAGGGATATCAGGAACACAAATGCCTTCCATACAAAACAATTCTTAGGCCAAAGTTGCATATTTTCAGCTTCCATACCATGATTCTCTTTCACAGCATTTTACAATAGAGTTATTGAGACATAACTGAGTCACAGCAAGTACTTAAAGCATGTAAGGTATTGAATTTCAGCCTGAGTATGAGAAATAGTATTTCACATGAGTACGCACATGCCTGAGGATGATGGAACCAACACCACAATTAAGATAACAAATCTGTCCACAATCCCCACAATTCCTTGTGGCCTATTGTAATCCATCCCACAGAACAGAACTTTTTACTTTAAACTCCAAACATGTTTCCACCGTATTACGGCAGATTGCACTGCCATCCACCCTGATGCTAACCTAGTACCCTATTCCTCCCTATATGTTATTTGTCAGTAAGCTGCAGGTACTCTAAACCCATCCCCTCTAGGGTCACCTCCCTAGTCCAAGCCATGTGGTCTACACTGTGGCTCCATAACTGGGTTGCCTGCTTCCACTCTTGCTCACCACAATCCACTTTTGCTACGGCAGCTAGAGTGATCTGTTAAAAAAAACAATCCAATCAAGTTACGCCCTTGCTTGAACTGCTTCAATGGCTTTCCACCACCTCTGGAATGAAATGCATGCTTCTCATCAGACCTTACAAGATTGGTGGTTAATCAAGTGCTACCAACCTCTCTGATGCCGTTCCATCCCACTCTACTACGTACTCTGCCTCCCTTCCCTTCCACGCCCACCCCAAACTCCCTGCCCTCACTCCACTCTATCTCTGGCTTTCTTTCGGTTTCTAGGATAAGGGAAACATATTCCTGCCCCTCTGCCTTCGCACCTACTCTTGCCCCTGCTTGGAGCATTCATTCTCCAGTTTTGCGTAACTGGCTCTTTGTGGTCTTTCACATCTCAGTTCAAAGGTGACCTCTTTGGAAGAGTCCTCTTCTGCCTCAACCTCCCTACTCTTTACCTCCAACCCATTTCCCTCTTCTATCTTTTTCATAGCACTTCCAGTATTTGGAATTACTTATTTATATTTTTACAAGCTTATTCTTTGTCTTTTCCATGGGAATGCAAGCTAATTGAGAGTTTATTCTTCAGTACTATTCTAGGCTTTTCATACATTATCTCGTTTTATGATTTGATGATAACCCTTCTGAGAGAGAACCATTGTTACCACTATTTCAAATCAGGAAACTGAAGCTCAGAGAGTTTAAGTAATTTTCTCAAGATCATACAGATAAGAAATAGTAGAACCAAGTGGCCTGGCTCCAGAATCTTCGCTTCTGCTTCTCTGCATGCTGCCCCCCCCAAAAATGAATGCATTGGTTCACTCTTACTTTAAACAACACTTGTAACAACATCTAGGTTCAAATCTTAATTGTGTAGTTCTGGATAAGTGATAGACTTAACCTCTCAAATTTGGTTTTACCGTCTGAACAGTAAGGATAATGTAGAATGTAGCTCAGAGCATATTCTTGAGGTTAAATTACTGTAGGTTTGGGATTCTCAAAGAGTGGTCTCTGGACCAGCAGCATTGGCATTACCTGAGAAGTTGTAAAATATGTAATTTTGCTGTCTCATCCCAGACCTACCGAATCAGAAACTCAAGGGTGCTGCCCTAGGAATCTGTGCTGGAATCCATCCTCCAGGTGATTCTAATGTACACCAAAATGGAAGCATCACACAGAGGTAAACCTTTTAGCTAGTGTGCGGCACAAAATAAATGAAAATAACCATGGCTATTATTATTATTTTTTAAAAAATTTTTAACATTTATTTATTTTTGAGACAGAGAGAGCGTGATCAGGGGAGGAGCAGAGAAAGGGAGACACAGAATCCGAAGCAGGCTCCAGGCTCTGAGCTCTCAGCACAGAACCCGATGCAGGGCTCGAACCCACGAACCGTGAGATCATGACCTGAGATGAAGTCGGATGCTTAACTGACTGAGCCACCCAGGCACCCCACCATGGCTATTATTAATACAGCCAGGTAAACCATCCCTTGGTGTTCTCACTGGGGACATTGTTGATATGCTAGCAGGACAATTTCTTGTTACATAGGGATGTCTCTCACATTTCAGTATGGTTAGTGTCCTTGGTACCTAGACATTAAATGTCAGTAGCAATGCCTCCTAATTTTATGACAAAGTACACCTCCCCTGCATTCCTAAAAACCACCTGTTGGGGGGTGGAGTGGGAGATTCAGTTGTGTCCCCAGTTCAGAACCACAGTTTACTAAAAAGAATGGTTCTCTAATGTGTTTCCTTCTTCAGATTACAAATGCACTTTTAAGGGAGATTTGGATGTGAATTGAGAGTAACTTGAGTTGCAAAAAAACACTGACATTTTGGATTTCCTTTAAGAAGGGTGTTTTTAACCAGATTCTGCAGGGAATGCAAAGTTGAAACAGAAATGGTTTCTTCCCTCAAGGAGTTTCAGTATAATTGGACAAGTTAAAGTAATTGCAAAAATAATTAAATTACACAGAATAGTGGAAGTTGCTAGGAGATGATGCCAGCTGATATTACAGTTCTGAAAGAGTGACCATTAACTCTGTCCAGAACTAGGATGGACTGCTTGATGAAAGCAGTATTTGAGATAGGTAAATGCCTTTGGCCAAAAGAAGTTAGATATCCTAAGATCTAAGTTGAAGTGAACAATGACACTATGTCAATGTTTACGGATGAAGACAGACATATGTATGTGGATAAAAGACAGATACAAAAGACACGAAGCAATTATGAGTAAAAGAAATCCTTGCAGAACTAATGACCCACTGCCACCCAATACAAACAAAGTGACAAAGGTTTTGAAGATGGTAGCACCATGCTAACAATCCTAGCAATTCTGGGCAAATTCTTATCAACAGAGATCTCCACGTGTGCATATCAACCAGTGAGAAGTTACAGTAGCCTTTAAACAAATGCTGCCTCCCTCGTTGGGCATGAAAACACGTGTTTCCATAGAATTTTAGAAGTGTGGCCAGACCAGGCTTAATGTTTTCAACTTGCAAAATTCTCATGCTGTCCCTTGTTCTGGGGTCACTACGGAAATCCCAGGAAAGGGGTGGTGGGAGGTAAGGAGTGAATACCACCTTCAATGCTCATTTTGGGATGTTGGCATCTCCTTATGGTTGGAATGGCAAAAATTTTGAGTGCCAACTCTTATGAGTTGTTAATGGCTGTCTGTAAAGGATTGTGAGGCCAGAGTAAGAAAGAATGCTGTAATGAACTAGTAGCATCTACCATGAAAAAGTGTTAACCTGTGATAGGGAACAAAGTTTGTCTATGTAGTTTCTGTGCAGTGGTAAAAAAGGGTTTTATACTATTCTAAAGGGAATATTACTTGATCAACAGTATAACTGAATCTGTATTATACTGGAGACACTTGATATTGAAATTTTTCTAAAATATGTTATTTCTTAAGTCACACAGAGCAAGATAGATACCATATGTTTTCACTCTTATGTGGATTCTGAGAAACTTAACAGAAGACCATGGGGGAGGGGAAGGAAAAAAAAAGTTACAGAGAGGGAGGGAGGCAAACCATAAGAGACTCTTAAAAACTGAGAATAAACTGAGGGTTGATGGGGGGTGGGAGGGAGGGGAAAGTGGGTGATGGGCATTGAGGAGGGCACCTGTTGGGATGAGCCCTGGGTGCTGTATGGAAACCAATTTGACAATAAATTTCATATAAAAAATAAAATAAAAAACTTTATTTCTACTTAGACACACAGATCTCTGAAACATATTCTTCCATCTTGAAGATGTGTTCTTCTCTCCACTCTGAGAGTAATAATTTGTTAGTTTGCTCTTTCATTCAGTAAGACTTTCAGTATTGTGGTTATCTAGCAGGGTGTAACATCACTCCAAAACTTGGTGGTTTGAAACAACAAAAATCATTTTATTCTGTCTCCTTACTTGTATGGCTCAGGAATTCTGGAAAGACTCCCCTGGCTGGTTTTGGCTCAGTCTCCCATGTGATTTCAAGTCAGATGGTGCCTGGATATGAAAGAGTGTGGGGCTGGAGTAGCCAGGGGATGGATGGGCATCTCTATCTCTCTCTCTCTAGGAGTTTCAGGGACTCTCCATGTGGGTTAATTTGGACTCCAAAGGCAGTATGTATCACTCTGTACGACCTAGCCTCTGAGGTTTTACAGTATCACTTCTACCATACCCTATTGGATATCAGCCAATAAAAGCCTGCCTACCCATATTGAATGGGTGTGGAATTAGTCACCATCACTTGATAGGGATGTAGTTAGGTCTTAAAAAAACATGTGGGATGGGAAATATTATTGTTGCCATCTTTAAAAAGAATGATCAGCCACAGTCACAAATATTTATTGGGAACCTATTATGCACCAGCCTACATACACATTGACCAAACAGTGATGAGAACAGAAAAGGCCCCTTCTCCTATACTAATTATGAATGAAGAGATAAACAATAGTAAATAAACAAGAAAGGTAATTTTGGGTAGTGATAAGTACTATGAAGAATATTTAGAAAGGAGAGAAAATGGGTTTCGGGGAGCTTCTTTTGAAAAAGGTGGTCAGGCCAGGGCTCTCTTTATCAGATAACTTAATGAGAAGGTACCAGTCACATGAGATCAGGAAGAACAGAATTCTAGACAGGAGAAAGAGCATATGCATGGCACATGAAGTGGGAACTATGTTGCGTTTTGAGCAAGAGCAAAGGCTTGATGGTGGCAACATGGTGAGCGGGGAGGAAGGTGACACGAGATGAAGTCTGAGACATCTGAGAGTTTCAAGGCTAAGATAAGAAGGATGGATTTTGTTCCAGTCCTTACGTGCCTTCTTAGGAAGCCTTATGTGCTTCTTCTTACATGAGGAGAAGCACTTAGTCTACTTCAGGGTTGGAACTATGAGGCTCAGAGGTCTGCCTAACATATAGCTGGAATTCACATGAGATAGGTTGAATTGAAAGTAAATGAACGAACACCAAATCTCAAGTCACCACCCGCCCATATCCCAAGGCAAGCTCCTCATGGTGGGGCCATCTTCCAAGGTGACCGAGTGGTTGAGATCTCACTTCAAATCTATAGCTTAAGATCGGCTGGGCTACTCAATTGCATCTATTAGCACCTAAATGAAGACACATAATAGAGAGCTGATTATAATGTGTCTTGCCCTGCTCTTGAATAATTAAATGTTTTATTGTGATGTTACAATCTGAATTTATTATCCTTTGCTGGGGAACAAAATTAAACATAATGAAGGCTGTTAGTCTCTTCTCGGTTCGGCCTGTATCCTGTACTGTATATCATTTCTACCACGTTGATTAATGGGTTTAATTTACTTTGACTGGAGTATGTAGGAATCAGTAGAGGGAGGAGGTTAGACTGTTAAAATCCTTTTAATTATACTAATAATGCCAAATCTTCATCTGTTAACAAGGATGCACCATCAATTCACTTTTGTAGGTGGTTTCTGGAAGGTAGCAGAGTAGCTGTGAAGTACCCTTGGTGATACCAGGAGATCGGTTAAGCTGACAAACGGCGCATGACATTATATATTCCCTCATGAAAAAGAGCCTGTAGTATCTCCAGGGGTAGAGAATCGCACATTATAAATGCACATATCCCTACCTTGTTCTGTGGGACATCTTCTATGTATCCCTCCAGGTCTTCCCTTCCCCATCTGTCCTGCCTGGAACATAGACAAAGGGCTTCTAGTACAGGGTTCTGCTTGTTGGTTGGTTTGGCCAATGGAAGCCTCAGCAGGGGATCAGGGTATTTATTCCTTGATTTCTCTAGGAGATTACTAGATGTATCTCTGAAGCTGCGTGTTTCTCTTGACCTAAGATCACTGCTCCTAAAGACAACTTTTCCTACACAACTCTCTCCCCTCCGGGTGTTGCTAACATCTCTCTACTTTTGTCCCCTTTAGGCCAAGGAGAGGTAATAGCTCTCCCTCCATTACTCAGCCCTGATCCTTGTACTACCTCTGTAGCTCCCCGCACCCTACTCCCACCTCTGTAAATAATTCCTTTGAAAATGAACTTTCCTTGACATAGCCTGCTCTGGGTGTGCTGTTTTCTGTTGGGATGTGTCCTCTTGTTAATGCCAATGCTTGCTTAGTCTTGTTATATTTTAATTTTGTACAAGTTTCATTAAAATTGACTGCATCATTTAAATAGGTTTCCATTTGCTGCTTTTGAGATGAGATAGGATGATATTTAAAGAGCTATGTACTTTCATACGCAAGCTTTCTCCACAGCTATTATTTGTTTTAATAAGAAATAAAGAGTATTTTTGGCAGATGATGGGTGGGATACTATCTTTAATAGCTGAAGCAAGTGCTTCCAAATACAAACACTTTTTAAAAATCAAGATTTCCCAGAAACATATATATTTTAAATATTTTATTTATTTTTGAGAGAGAGAGAGAGAGAAAGAAAGAAGGATATGGGCAGAGAAAGAGGGGAACAGAGGATCCAAAGCAGACCCTGTGCTCACAGCATAGAGCCTGATGTGGGGCTTGAACTCATGAATCATGACATTATGATCTGAGCAGAAGTTGGACGCTCAATCGACTGAGCCACCCGGGTGCCCCCCTGCAATGTATTAAATAAATATCATAATTCAATCATTAAAATTTCCCTTGGGTCACTATTTTTAAAGTACCAATCAATTATTATCTCTAAGACGAGTACTTGAAAAAGCTTCAGTGTTTATGTGAAGTAGATATTTTAGAAATCTCTATTAATACAAAAATCCACGTACGTTGTCCACATGCACATAAAATGGGCTGTAAGGTTTTAGAAGCTCCAACTATTTGAAGAGAAACATGTACAGAAACTTCTTAACAGAACTTCTGGAAATTAGCCACAAGTTTCTTTCTATGTGTGCCAGAGGGAAGCTGACCCATGGTTCTCTGTGGGGAGAATCCTTAAGCTTTCTGGTTGACAACTTCCAGCTTCCATGCCTACACATGTCTTTCCATTCCTAAGAGGTTTCAGCATGTTCTGGGTGTCCTAGCTGGGGGGGGGGGGGGTAATGGGACCTGTTAATCCATTCAGTACCCATTTTTTTCAATTAAAATTTTGCTAACAGATTTTATTGGGAAAAGAAACAGTGCTAGCCACATATGAGTTTTGGCCACTGAGATAGAAGCAGAGTTATTGGTAGGGTTTCTAAAAAACATGTTTTTTAAATTATGCCTTTTCTCCCTTCCCTTCTTATTTTGCACCTGGAAACTGGAGGTCCTGGCTAGATCACCAGAGACCATTTTGTAACTATTACCCTGAGAAAGGATGGCACCTCCTAAAATAGAAGGGGAGAAGAAAGGAAAAAAAATGCTAGGACACTGATGATACCTTAGACCTCCTGCAACAGCCCCAGACAACTCACCACCGTCTCTGTTAACATCGCTCTTGTTTAACCCACGGTCATTCGTAATTTAGCGAAATTGCTAAATAATACTCAGAGGAAACTACCCTGGGTACCATCTGTGTCACTTGAGAGAAGAGATTATTTCGTGAAATGAGGAGAGTATATAGACACAACTTTACTTTACTGCCTGAACTTTTGTCCTAACAAGACTAGAAAATCCATCAATTCTTGGAATCTCCCTGCAAGTTCCTGTGCCTAGATCTTTCTCCAGACTCTTGAGAAGCTTCTTCACCCTAATGTGCCTTCTGTACAATTTGTAATATTTTTCAATAGTCTCATTAAATATGACATAGTATGTTGAATTTTTTATCGATTGGTGTGAGTACCAACGTTGAAATTCACAATCTTCCCTGCTAGACTGGGCATCCAAGAGGGGAGGAACTATGTATATTCTGTTTCCCATGGATCTAATACAATGGCCTCAACAAACATAGGCTGAGATGAGCGATAAAAGAAGAGATCAATAAATAAAAGAAAATAAGTTAGAACATAAATACTGTTTAAACCCTGAAGCAATGAGGGGAACTATACAATAGAATTTAACTTTGACTAATGGCAACGGTGATGAAGAGGCTACTAACTGAATCCTGTGTGTATATGATGTGGAGGAAACAGGAGTTTGGGAGACCAGAAGACAATGTCTGTGAGCTCCAGTCTGTCTTGTTCCAGAAGCCAAACTGTGACAAAGACCCCAGGTCAGGAGGAGTGTCCTCAATAACCCCAAAATGATCCCTAAATTCTGGTCAACAGCATTTATGTCCATCATGACAGGAACAACAACAAAAAACTGTTTTGGTCACTATTCAATCAACAAATAACTTCAATCAGTATGTACTAACGGTGGGGAAACCCAGTAACCATAACCCATTTCACAACTGTGTCTGCTACCTTGGACCCTCCTGGCCTGTCTGCTGGGACGCACAAATTCTCTTCAGAAAGAAGCTCCCAAAACCAAGACACATCTGGAGATTGTCTCCTGGGTTTGCCACCTTCACCTTTAAGCATTCTTGCCCTTCTGGTTTCTCATTCTGCTGGCTCACTTATGAGAAGCATTATGCAATCATTTGACCCTGAGCCAAGGACACAAGCCCACAGAGGCCCCAGCTAATGTGAAAATAAAGCTCTCTGCTTTGCGGGGGCTGAGTCTGCTGGGCTAAGCAGCTTCCTAGGACCATCAGAAGGTTGGTGTTACTCATTGTGCAGTTGTTCTATCATATTCTTTTCCTAAGATATGGACGAGCCTTTGCAGACGAACCGTTATTTGCACTTCCCTACTGCCACATGGGTTTGTTTATAACATATCACCAAAATATGTTTCACATAGAATCCAGAGCTTTAAGAGTCTCCATATGGTGATGTGTGCTTTCTTCTTATCTGGAGATCTGAGCCACTGTGTGATTTATGTGAATCCACTTAGCTTTCAGGTAATAAAATCAAACCTACAAGTGGTCAGATTCTCTTTTCTTGCACAAACAACTTTGCTTATATCCGTCCTTTCAGACGGTGCCAGGCAGCGAGCAGGCTGGCAACAGGGGGAAATAACACCAATGTCACCGTGTAAAGGACACTGAATTCAGAACAGGATGACTGTGTACTGGCAGTTTATACCTGTGAATCACAAATTTACTCAAGAACAAGTATGTATTATTCTTTTAAAGCTTGATCATTTAGATTCATTAAGTACTCTACTTAAAAGGAATAAGATTGGTAACTGTATTTTAATAAAATATTTAAATACTTAAACATGTTACTATTTTATTAATAAACATTAGGGTATATTTGACTCTAGGAGCAGGCTATTATGGCTATTGTTGTTTTTAAATAGACTAGGACTTCGGGAGAAAACCTCGAAGGACTTTAAGTCCTGTTTTTCAACCTGTTTTACAAAGAAAAATACATTTCCTTCACACGCTCAACTACTCATATTTAACTATACATATCTACACTATCAAGAACATATTTGCCTTGACCTAGAGAAAACAGAATCCCAGCCCAGTTCATACTAAATGCCTGCATCGTAGAATACGGCAGAGAGATAGACATATGCGTTGGAATTATTTATGTTGCTTGTGTACTTTGGGGAATGAACATCTTGAAGACAAACTCAGAATTTCAGTAAATCAAATCTGGAGGGTTTTGTTTTTTCTTTTTTTCTTTTTGCAATAACTGAAAGCAGAGGGGCAAATAATCCAGAAAAGCAGATAATCTAAAAGCAACTTAAGTTTAACTGTGGAATATGGTAGGCATCCAACTCCCCCTGGATGCATCTAGTTATGTTTTATGTACATTCCTATTTAAATTGACCTGAGTACTTATTAGTGAAGAACAAGCTAAGGTACTGGTTAAATAGGAGTATGAAACAAGTTACAGAGGCAAAGTGGATTCAAAACCCAGATATAATTCCATTTTCTATTGCTTTTTAACTTCTAGGCAAGCTTACTAAAGAACCACTTTTCATACTGCTCTCAGAGAATATGTCTTTTTTTTTCATACGTAAGCAACTCAAATGTTAAATGATCATAAAATACAGCCAAATATCAGCTTTTATTTCATCAGTCATAGCCACATGAGCCCAACCATTCATTTTCTATTTCAAACAAACTAACAATTTGGACTTGCCCCAAATGAATTACAGTTTCCCAAATTTGTGTGCACTACTTTCTTTGCCAGGCACACTTTCTCTGCCCTTGCCCATGAATCAGCTCAGGAGTAGGGTGGCAATGACTTCTGAGGTTTGGAGCCTGATACAGAGGACTCCAAAAAATAGTAGCAATAATTGCAAGTAAGAATGGAGCCCTTCCTCTATTTGTGCCATGTGCTTGACGTGCGCCATCTTGTAACATGTTGGATTGTGTTAGGGTCAGAAATATTTAAGGCCCTGCAGAGCAAAGACAAACTGAGCTTGTGTCTCAACCACTAAAAAGTATACTTGTCTTACATCATGGAAAACTCAAACACTCAAAGCAGGTCAGAGAGATGGGGAAATAATGCCGTTAAGAAAAAAAAAAAACTAGACAGATCATTTACCTTAAATAAACAAGGTGTAATTTATGAGCTATCCCTATCTTCCACATTTGCCTTGTTTTGTGACTTCACGCAAGTTGAAAAGCATGTTTCACAAACCTTAGAGCCAGCACAAGACTTAGGATCCTAAGACTTCAGATGACTGAACCCAGCTTGTGCTACAATTGACGATAAAGGTCTTGTATCTTGGCACTAGACATTGCAAAAACGCAATAGATAGGATCTGTAACTCACAAAGAAAGATAGGACAAAGCCACTGAATTTTATGAGAACATTGCATCCTGTTCTACTTTTGGACTGTCACAGTGCTTTGCTTATTCTTATATCATGTATTTCTCCCTGTGTTCTAGGTTATACTTTGCAGGTTTGTCTTAATCTCTCTACTAAACTCTACAAAATTTGAAATAAGAGATGGATTTTATTTCCTCCTGAGGAAAAAAGAATGAATGACATGGCATTTAGCCCAGTGTCCCACACACCAGTGAATCTCAACAACCATCACTTGAATTGAGATAATAAAAGTTTTCGTGAGTCCAGAAGGGTGTTGTTTGCAAGTGATCGCAAACTTACGAATCTTCTACCTTCTTGCCCACGCAGTAAAATATAGGGACCCACTAGGGAAACATCGTCTCCAACTCTCATGTCAAGAGAGGATCCCTGCCCATCCCCCATTGCAAAATACTCATAACAAATCAAACAGACAGAACTTATGGAAAAGTAGAGTATGTTTTGCCTCTCAAAATGACTGAGTTTTTACTGGGGTTCACTTCTGGTTTCACTTTAATTTGGGATACAAGACCCAGGAATGTTTTGTGGTTGGCATCTGGTCAAGGATAGCAAACAAACCCAGTGGATAATCCTATCTCATTGGATAGCAGAAAATCATGACTGTTTATTAAGGTGTCAATTTAGCTAACTAGCAGTCTCTAGGTTACAATTTTCCTTTCTAGTGCTGTGTAGGGATAAGATGCTAAATTTACCTGGAAAAGCTCAGGAATAGCAGGTGTTCCACAAACAGATCAACATTAACTTTGTTCATCTGATCTCCTTCCCTCTCTCTCTCTCTTCTCTCTGCCCATCCCCTCTCTTACTATATCCCTTAATGCCTGTGGGGAGATTATGTGTTGCAGGATCAATGGGGTGGCCAAAGGGACCCAACTCCTTGAATACAGGTCTCGTTTAGCTTAAGTACTTCACTTATCATGAAAATTTCTTAGTGAAGCCTTTAACGTATTGTTCAATCTAGATCAAGCAGATCAAAAAGTAAGGACATGGAAGAACTGAGAAATAAGAGGTAATTTTGGTTTTATAGCTATGCATTAAAATTTATTCCCTAGAGAGACTATACATGTTTACAAGGTTAGAGGAACATCTCAACAAAGCCCTCCAATTGGAAATTGCACAAACTTGTCAGATTAGCAGAGAGGAAAGTGGTTAACAGTGTACAGGCTGAGTAAATTTCGACAGGCCCACCCATGTAAGACTGATAGAAAGTCCCTTAAAACCAGGGCCAGGGAGTGAGAGTGAGTGTGGGGTGGAGCATGGTAAGTTTTCTGGAGAATGATACCCACAAAATGGCATCATCTTTAGACGACCTTCCCTGTGCGTCCTGTGGACAAAGGCTAATGTTTCAATCGCACAGTTCCTGTTGTCTTCTCTAACAGATTATCACCTTCCTCTTAAAAACAGTGTGGCAATATATTACTTTACAAATTGTTAAAATGTGACAGTTTGGGTAAATATGCTTCAGGAAAGCTCTTGGGTCATCACCCCTTCCACTCCCAGCCATGCACCTGGGTCACGTCTAAGGGCTCTGACAAGAGAGGAGGAGAGTGGGACGTATCTAAGAACGGGGCTGGAAGGCCAATGGAAATCAAATTTTGCTTAGCAAAGCGATTTGGTTGTTACAAGCTATTCAAATACTGACTCTAACTACCAGAAACACAGTGATGATTTAAATCAGGTTTTGCCCTCAGTGTGCAAGGGAAAAAAGCGAGAAAAACAAAAACAAAGTCCAACTCACAAATGGTAATGGAAATGTTACAGGACCAGGAAAGACAGGTGGGGGTTAGTGGAAAGTGGGAGATGGGGAGAGGAGTTAGGGAGCAGTACAACGAAGAGGCAACTTTTAGTTGGTCCACGGTAAACAAGGGTTAGCAAAAGACTATCAAACTTAGGGAACAGCATGAGCTAAGTCTTGCAAAGAAGAAATAACACAGTCCATGGATAGTTTGGGAAGCCCTAAGAACCTTCAAAGTAAGTAATCCAAGGATTAGTAAAAGTATGTGTTTTTTATTTTAGTGCTTCCTTGACACTCTGAAGGAAACAATCATCATGTTTTCTCCTAATACATCTCAGTTACAGTGATGTACTTCTAAGATTTTTTCCAAACCCAAAGGTGCCAAAACCACAGAGTTAACAAAAACTCTTGGAGTTTACTTAGGAGAGGAACATTTGTTTTTCTCTTTTGATTACCCACAATGTTTCTAGTTGTGTCCTTTTGATCTCACAAAAAGAAACATCTTCTAATTAGTTGTACAATACATACATACATACTGGGAAAATATAGATAAGCATAAAGACAACAAGAGTAGGCTATAATGCCATCACCCAAATATATTCTCTGTTAATATACTTATATTGATCTTGCAATGCTTTATTCATGAATAAATACATATACATATATGTTAATATATGTATATGAATATATGTGTGTATATATATATGAATAAAACATACATATGACACACCCATATATAGGTATATTATGTGTATGTGTATTTTATTTTTTTATTAAAAAAAAATTTTTTTTTAATGTTTATTTCTGAGACAGAGAGAGCCAGAGCATGAGGTGGGGAGGGGCAGAGAGAGAGGGAGACAGAATCCGAAGCAGGCTCCAGGCTCTGAGCTGTCAGCACAGAGCCCGACGCGGGGCTCAAACTCACGGACTGTGAGATCGTGACCTGAGCCGAAGTCGGACGCTCAACTGACACAGGCTCCCCTGTGTATGTGTATTTTAAACAAAATTTAAATAATAAAATTAAATATGTACATTTAGGAATCTGCCATGTCCCCTTGCTATGGCATTTTCCTCTGTAGTATCATTTATTTTGCAAAATATTCCAGAGTATGGATATTCTAATTTTAACTTGCTATTGACCATCACAGAATGGCCTAATTTTCACTACCTTTGACCATTTTTTGACCAATTAGAACTTGTCTGGCCTTCCTCTTCTCATGGATAAATTCCCTCAGGGTCTATCTATGTAGTGATGGCTGGGCCCCTCTTTTGGAGTCCTAATAAATTAGTCCATCTAACTGAACTTGATAAAAGACAATCTGGAGCCGGGCAGCTTTCACGCCTAGTAAGCAATGCCTGTGAGAAAAGAAGATCTAAGCCATATTAGTCACTAGATCCTACAATGCCCTACAGATCCCCTGCCTATTCCAATGCTCTCCCTTCTCTCTGCATGTAGGGAAGGACAGGGTCTCTGACTGGGCTTCGTGCTCCTTTTATCTGGTTTCTATTACATGACAGTTGCCGGCTTTTCTAAACTGTAAATGGCTATGACTTTCCGCCCAGCAGTCAAATAACCATGGTCTTTTGGGAAAATGTAAGGGAAGAAATTCAGGTTATGAGAGGAACAACATGAGGCAATACTTTGCTATAATAATCCTTTTAGTAGCTGAGGTCTAAAATGCTAGATTGAGTTAAATAACAAGATTAGAATGAAATAAATAATGGCAGCTAAGCGAGAAATAGGTTACAGAGATGTTATTTCAGCCTCCTCAGAAAAGAGATGTCCTTCACAGAAAAAAGGCCCTTATGTTGAGTGTTCAGATAGAAGAAGGAAAAAAAGAAACAGAAGTCCAAAGAGTATGTTAGAAAAAGGGGTATATAATTTCCAACAACATGGCTTGGGATTGCAATGGGGTTTGATGACTGGGAGAGGAGTAGTGGTGGGGGCAGTTCCGGGCTTCATGGTCGAGACCAGTGGTCTGCAAACTCTTTCTCTTTAAGGGTTAGACAGTAACTATTTTAGGATCAGCAGGTCAGACAGTCTCTCCCACCATACCACTCATCTTTGTCGTTTTAATTAGAAAGCAGCCACAGACAACATCTACACAAATGGGTATGTGCATGCGCTAACAAAAATTTATTCGTAAAATCTGGTGGCAACCTGGATATGACCCACAGGGCACAGTTTTCTGTGATTTAAATGATCCAAATGATTGTGGCTGTCAACCTTCAATTCCTTTCTCCATAAAATGGAAGTCATACTATCCCAGCTCTGAGTGTTAATGAAGATTAAATAATCGTGAAAGATCCCAACACACTACCTGGCCCTAAATCCACACCAAATGTTAACCTACCCACCACCCTCAAGTCAGTGATCATTAGCCACAAGGAGCATTGCCCCAGTTAATTATGCATGCAAATTAAAAACAGCAAAGCAGGTGGGGAAGGACATGATAAATGGAAGGTAGATATTGATCTGGGTGGTGCTTTTTCTACACACACAACTCAGGACAAATTATTAAAAAGCAACGTCTTACAAATTGAACAAACAGAACAAAGTGCAACTGCAGAAACAAATGGACTGGGGTTGATCAAAAGTAATTTCCATGACAGTAACCTCCTCGTTTTCCTCCACTTTAACTGAGCTTTCCAAACTTTAATACATATCCTTACTTTTAAGAAATGAAATTAAATAAAAGAGCGGAAGCAAAAACTGATTTGTATAGATGAACGGTACTTTATTGAAAGTGTAAAATAGTTCATTTAAGATGATTAATTTCAGTCAATATGGCACCTTAATTTTGACTGGGAGTGGAGTCACTATGATTTTACTTGAGAAAGTTCCTAACTACCTCTCTGCAGAGCCCCACTACAGATTCTTTGAAGCATTTCTAAATGAGGTAATTTTATTTTACACTGGGTTTCTTGTAAAAATTATTGTCTTTCTGTACATCTAATTAAAATAAAGATGTAATAAAGAATTTACTGTTTTAATTAGGGCATAGATCTTAAAGCAATTAAGGCACCATTAATAATTCTTTAACAGACTCTTGCACAAGATGAATAAAAAGATTTTTACACCATGAAAAATCAATACGCATTACTCATTTGCATTAACAAAGCTACACGAAGCAATCTGAGACTTCATTAAATTATTTCTCCTGTAAACCAGAGGAGTTTGGAGAGCCATTAGCTATTTATAACCTAGTGGAACTTCACTTAAAAGGGAGAAATCTTACCCAGAACTAGGTACTTTTAGTGGTCGTATTTAAATGCACAACTACATGATATCAAAATGTTAGTGAGTAGGAATGGATTGATAAATTCCATTAGAGGAACTTAATGATCAAAGACAGACCCTGTCATGGTGTTATAAATGGTTTTCAACTCTACTTGAAAAGTAAGTCTTAAATTTTTGTCATGAAGTTGTGATTAAGGTTCTCCCATCACTTTTCCATATCCTGCCTCCCCCATTTCTTTTCTTCCTCCACATTTGGGCTATCTTTCCAACAACATCTAGGAGACATGAAGACCAGTAACCTTAAATGCAATCATGAGGGCATCTCAAGTAGGATTATCAGAGTTTGGTATTTTCTATAATTTCACCTAGTATCATTGTCATATAGGAGAATCTAGGAGGGACAAAACACAAAACCAAAAATACTTGAGATAAATTTTTTCCTCTGTTGGTAAAAAAAAGGAAAGATGGGGCACCTGGGTGGTTCAGTTGGTTAAATGGCTGACTCTTGATCTCTGCTCAGGTCATGATCTCAGGGTTCATGGGATTGAGCACTGCATCTGGCTCTGTGCTGACAGTGTGGAGCCAGCTTGGGATTCTCTCTCTCCCACTCTCTCTGCCCCTTCCCCCTCAAAATAAATAAACTTAAAAAAAGAAAAAGAAAGGCCATGATGTTATTAAAAAATACTGAGAGGAAGGGGCGCCTGGATGGCTCAATCGGTTAAGTGTCCAACTGCGGCTCAGGTCATGATCTCACAGTTCGTGGGTTCGAGCCCCGTGTCAGGCTCTGTGCTGACAGCTCAGAGTCTGGAACCTGCTTCAGATTCTGTGTCTCCCTCTTTCTCTGCCTCTCCTCTACTCATGCTCTGTCTCTCTCTCTCTCTCTCTCTCTCAAAAATAAATAAACATTAAAAAAAAAAAACATGGAGAGGGAGAAGAAAGATTTGGCAACTTTAACTGAAGCCATTTGTCCCTAATTGATTAAGTGGAGGCTGCCCAGGGAGCCCTACACATGGAAGCAAAGGCCTCACGCCAGGAAATGTCCAATTCCCCATGGAAAAAATGGCCTATGGGATTGAATGACCAAATGCATAACTCCAACAGTGACTCTGGGTTCTTGTTAGTGACTGTGTTGTATCCTAAGGTGACAAATGATGGCAGGACAGGTAAACAAAAATTCTTACTGGGTTATTTGGTAAAGCTCTCAGCATGGCCAGTTTTGATGACGTGGGTGGCCAGTAATGTGGATGAAATGAAATCATCAGGTAAGTCAACAAATAACCAAACCAGTCTGTACAAGAGCTGTTTCTGGGGCTTTGGGGAAAGTTGCTCTAGGAGCCTTCCAAGAATTTTGAGAGGATTTGTAAAATGTTCACAAACTTTTCCAACAAATCATTTGAAATTTGTAGGAGATTTTTAGTTCCTTATGTGAAGTCTCACAATGTGGCCAGAGAAAACCCTCTCGGGGTGCAGGTGAGTAGAGGGTTCTGCTGCAGGGGTGCCCGGAAGGCTCTGCATGTTTGCAGAATGTGCTGCAACACTGTGTCATGCTGTAATGAACCGAATTTTGACTCAGAGCACCCCATGTTTCAGTTATCTTCTATTAACCTTAAAATATTAGATTAAATCATATTATTGTCCATAATTCAGCTTACTGTAGATAGAATTAGCTTTAATATTAATGTATTTTGAAGTTCATGAACTACCTCAGTCTTGCCTACCAGGAAATATAAACGCACTGACACTAATAAAAATATTGATTACATCCAGGGAGATAGCTGGTTATCCTCCCCATATCTATTCTCCCATTCTTTCCAAGTGAGAGGACCCACAAATTCTAAGTGAGCTCATCACTGAGTGTGGTTTGTAATTTCTATCCAGTAACATGCATGGGGAAATTTCATGGGGCATCTTCCTTAAAAACAACCAGATCATACCCTTTATCCTCTTCTTATTCGTCCCCCCATCCTCCTTGCTTCTGGAACACAGATGAGATGGCTGTGGCTGAAGCAGCCATCTTGGACCGTGCAATGACTTTGGAAATGGAAGCCATATACACGGAGCATCAAGACTGAAGAAGCTGGCCTATGAGGACTTCAGGGAGCAGGAACAAAGGTTCCGGAGAGGCCTTGCAGCTGACTGTAGCCTAGCTGCGAAGTGAGCAAGTTCATGGTCTGTTGTGGCAAGAGAGAGTTTGCATTTGGATTCTGCAACAATCATAAGGATAATCCTGCTCTGCACGATCAGGGATGTATTTTCACTTGGGATGCAATTTTGAATCTGTAGCCAAATTTACTCACTTTTTTCTTTAAAGTGTCTGAGTTTTTTTTTTTTTATTTTTTTTATTTTTTATTTTTTAATATATGAAATTTACTGTCAAATTGGTTTCCATACAACACCCAGTGCTCATCCCAAAAGGTGCCCTCCTCAATACCCATCACCCACCCTGCCCTCCCTCCCACCCTGCCCTCCCTCCCACCCCCCATCAACCCTCAATTTGTTCTCAGTTTTTAACAGTCTCTTATGCTTTGGCTCTCTCTCCCACTCTCCCCTCTTTTTTTTTTTTTTTTTTTCCTTCCCCTCCCCCATGGGTTTCTGTTATGTTTCTCAGGATCCACATAAGAGTGAAACCATATGGTATCTGTCTTTCTCTGTATGGCTTATTTCACTTAGCATCACACTCTCCAGTTCCATCCATGTTGCTACAAAAGGCTATATTTCATTTTTTCTCATTGCCACGTAGTATTCCATTGTGTATATAAACCACAATTTCTTTATCCATTCATCAGTTGATGGACATTTAGGCTCTTTCCATAATTTGGCTATTGTTGAGAGTGCCGCTATAAACATTGGGGTACAGGTGCCCCTATGCATCAGTACTCCTGTATCCCTTGGATAAATTCCTAGCAGTGCTATTGCTGGGTCATAGGGTAGGTCTATTTTTAATTTTCTGAGGAACCTCCACACTGCTTTCCAGAGCGGCTGTACCAATTTGCATTCCCACCAACAGTGCAAGAGGGTTCCTGTTTCTCCACATCCTCTCCAGCATCTATAGTCTCCTGATTTCTTCATTTTGGCCTAAAGTGTCTGAGTTTTGATTGCTAAGGTCTTCTTTTCAAAATCCACTAAAATTTTTTTTCTGTAATTTCCTTCAGAACAGTTGGGTTTTCTTTTTTGGTATTCAAATTCTGTACCAATCTTAAATAAATTGTACTGGAATTGTTTATATAGTAGAGTATGTGTATAATTCATACTTAAGTCCATTTCAATGATCCATAAGCAAGCATTTTCTCCGCCCCACCCCCCCCCCCGCCCCCCCACTACAGTGAAATTTTTGTTCTCAGAAAGACAGGAATCTATATTTGATAGAAGAAACACATACAACGAAACCTATGGAAATGTTTACTAACAACACTAATAAAAATGTTTTGAGTATTAAATTACTCAAAATTGGAAAAAAGCAAAAAAAAAAAAAAAAAAGCATTGCTGACTTCGGTATGTTAATACAGGTACTCTCATATCCTGGTGGTGGGAGTGTGAATTTCTTTTTAGAAAGCAATTTGGCAATTTGTTACAGAAAGCTTATTAAAATTCTTACTCTCTGATCTGGTAATTTCACTTTAGGAAATCTACCCTAGAGAATAAGTTCAATATTTTGACAAAGAAGTTCAAGGACACTTATCTCAGAATTATTCCTAGCAGTGAAGTCTTTTTTCAAAATGTCTGTCTCTCAAACTTGATTAACTTATGGCACATTTATCACGAGGATATTACACAGATGATAAAATGGTTTTTTTGAAGAGTTTGTAATGAAACAGGGCAGTGGTTATAATGACGAATAAGAAATACCATGTATGACTTTAAACTTAAGTAGGTAAATTACTTAAGTAGGTAAATGACAAATGACTTGAAGGAAATGCACTGTATGAATTACCTGAGATTATAGTTTTTATTTCCTGCCTTTATTATTTTCTTGTATTTTTAAGTTTTCCATAATGATAGTAGATTTTTATTGTAATTATAAAGAATGATTAAAAATCTAAGTATGATTCTGGGTCCCGGTTTGAACAACATAAGGAGTAGCACTGCTTACGAAAAACTGACTCAACCCGAAGTTTTCCTCTCTGGGTCTGGGTCTGCTGCTACATGTAATACCATTACTCTTTTGCCACCAAATCCAGAATTCGCTCTCTCATTAATAACTTGATGAATGTGAAATGAGTTATAAGCCAATTATAAAAAACTCATTACTGCCTAATAGACATAAAATAACATTAATGCAGAAATGCATCTCTTCGTGCACTGATAGTCTTGCTGCTCAAACTGCCTGGAAAATGAAACCCCCATCATTTAAATGTACCAAATCAGGAAATCTGACCAGAAACTCAGTTACTTTGTCATCTGGCAATGGGGTCTCTTCGTTGGTTAAGTATTGAATGATCATCAAAGTATACTGAACAAAGACTAGTTTTACCTGAAGGAGTCTGAAAGTTCAGAAACTCAAGAACACAGAAATACTGACATTTTGGTAGTCTAGAACTGGATTGATAGCCTCAATAAAGAGTGACATTACATTAGACAGAATAACATTCTACTGATACAGCTGAATATAGAATAAAATACTTTATTCTGATTAATACCAAGTTTCAATTAGCTACGAAATCCTAGCCAATTTATTTAAAATGACCCTAAAGCATGCCCAAAGAGCTATGCACCAAAGTATTGCTGATAGCAATATTTGTATTAATGAAAATAGAAGAAAATTTAATGTCTAACAATTGAGCTTTTTAAAAATACAAATTACGTTTCCATAAAAATCCTATGCCATCATTTAAAAAATGTTGTCAAAGAATATGGAGTGAAATGGGAAAATGGAGACAACATGTATTAAAGAAAATTGTGGTTATCAGACTGGAATCCTTATACACATATATAGTATACATATGTGTATGTAGAATTTTTCCATTCCTATAAATATAAATTCATATATATTCAATTATATGTATAAAAACAAATATTGCCCCAAAACATCATCTGTAGTTGACAGTATTATAGTTAATTTTTATCTTTCTCCTTTTTGTTTTCTTTTTTTTTAAATGTTTATTTATTTTTGAAAGAGAGAAAGAAAGCAAGCATGAGTGGGGGAGGGGCAGAGAGCGAGCGAGAATGGGGGTTGGGGGGAGAGTACCCAGCAGGCTCTGTACCACCAGCACAGAGCCCCATAATGACCTGAGCTGAAACCTAGAGTCAGAAGCCTAATCAACTGAGCCACCCAGGTGCCCCGCCTTTTTGTTTTCTTTAGTTTTCTTACAACAAAAAAAGATGACCTTAAAGTCTTCATAATCTTCTCATCAATGAAGCCATTAAACAAGCCACATTAATAATAAAGACATCAATATGTGCTCAAGTACAGTAACAGAGACTAAATCTCAGTAGTTGTGAAATATTTATTTACAAAGCGGGGACAAAAAGCTATTTTAACACTACCAGCAGGTTTTCTATTAGTGGTCATATATAGCTCTTCTATAAGAGGGGAGGAGAAAAACTGGCCCTTCAGTGAAACGTTGGATTATGCGAAGGCAAAACCTTCCTGGAGTGGCCGGGTGTTAATCTGAGATCAAGAGAATTTAATTGCTCTGTGTAACACTGCAAAAGACTGTCTTCATTCTGTGTTGAGTTTTCCCTGTAAGGTTTTTTTGAATTGAGAAGTGAGCACAGAATATGGAGGAGGGGACGGAGAGGGAGCAAAGTTGTTTTCTCTTTCCTATGGGGCTGGACCAGGGGTGGTAGGGTAGTTGTCTCAGAGGCTGGGGGACACCTAGATGCTAAGTTTGCAGAACCCAAACAAAAGCAGGATCAGTCGGCAAGATGACCAGAAACTTTCTTGTAAAGCCTTGACTTTCCCCCTTCCAGAGCTTCCGAAACATTCTGAAAAGTAAGCAACATAATAACCACAAACAAGGATGCGCTCCTTGTCAGGGAATATTAATGAGCTAAGGTTGATGATACAGAAATACTTGGAGGATTAATATTCACTTGGAGTTAGAGGGCAGGACAGGAAATGTTTGTGTCTGTCTCTTTCATCGTCTGACATTATGTCCTCTATCAGGAAGGCAGTTGGCTCCAAGTAATAAATAGAAAATCCAACTAAGTGTGACTTAGCCAGTACAGACATGTATTATTCCATGGAATGACAGGGAAGTTGCTGTCACTGGTTTAGCGATTCAGTGAGGTCACCAGAGACTCAGTCTCTCCTTTCTTCCCTTTCTGCCATTCACAGCACACTGGGTTTTGTCCTTGCGTTTGCTGTCTCATGATTAGAAGGTGGCTGCCAGATCATGACATTATCTTTGCATTCCAAGACAGAAGAAACGGAAAAGAGACAAGCGCACTTGTTTCTTGTACTAAAATAGTGAAAAACGTCCCCAGAACTTCCATCCTCACCTCCAGCAACTTTCTATTGTATTTGTCACCTGGATACTTCTGGCTGAAAGAATGGCTGAGAAAGTGACTATTTCATTTCTTCCCAGCCCTTGAGGGAGGTGGCTCAGGGACAGTGGGCACAGATGTGACTCTCCAGGCAGACACGGTCTCTCTCCCACTCCTCCTTGTGGTTCTCACATTTACAGGACAGTTTTTCTATCATTTCTCGTTGCTCCTTTGGCTGCTCCCCCACAATTGTGGCAGAACGTCTCTATTTTTCCATTTTGTTTGATGTGTCCATAAAGACAAACAAATAACAACAAAATTTTGTGAACGTGGAATCTTAAACACAATGAGAAATTTACTGATGGTTTTGTACTGTACACACGGGCAGCAAAAGCTCTCAAAAATCAGTTCCTTCTGCCATGATGAAGGGAAGATGGTCAGTTAGACCCTGCCCGATTCCAAGAGAGTGGCCAACATTACATCTTCTCCGCTTCTCTTGTCTTATGTACCTCAGGACACCAAGAGGGCACAGCTGCCAGGGAGATGAATCTGGCTACCGCACACCTTGAATACTCAAAGAGTAGTCTCTATCAGTGTTTCCCAACTTTTTTTGCATTGTTGTTCCTCTCAGAGCCTTTTTAGGCATGTGTTTCCTAATTGCCTCCCTCATAAAATCTTGGTGGACAGATACACTAAATACCTGTTCATGTATCATGTGCCTAACTGTATTTTATATATAAAAAGAGTAAGATTTGGGGGGCACCCGGTAACTCCGTTGGCTTAGCGTCTGGCTCTTTTTTTTTTTTTTTAATGTTTTATTTATTTTTGAGACAGAGAGAGACAGAGCATGAACGGGGGAGGGGCAGAGAGAGAGGGAGACACAGAATCGGAAGCAGGCTCCAGGCTCTGAGCCATCAGCCCAGAGCCTGACGCGGGGCTCGAACTCACGGACCGCGAGATCGTGACCTGAGCTGAAGTTGGATGCCCAACCGACTGAGCCACCCAGGCGCCCCAGCATCTGGCTCTTGATTTCAGCTCAGATCATGATGTCATGGTTTGTGAGATCAATCCCTGTGTTGGGCTCTGTGCTGACCATGCAGAGCCTGCTTGGGATTCTTTCTCCCTCTCTCTCTGCCCCTCCCCTACTCTCTCTCTCTCTCTCTCTCAAAATAAATAAACTTTAAAAAAAAGACTAAGATTTTTATACTTCCCTCCAACCACAAACCAAGTTTTGCTACCTTGGGATAATATTGCTCCTACTGAGAATGCATGTCTGTATCATCAACTCTTCTACTTAGGGAGGGGTGAATGGCGGTGGGGGGATTAAGGAAAGTATCTTAATGGACTCCTGGAGGACAGGACCAACCTTACATGCAGAGACAGAAGGAAAAGCATTGGATGTTGTGGGAATGCAGGAATAAAGCTGAAGAGGTAGGGGACTGTTAGGCATGTAGGGGGCATGAAGAATGTGCAACTCAGCTGGTGTCACAGGTATAGATGGGCAATAAACAGAGATAATCCTCAAAGATATATTAACTTTCAGATGCTACAGCCAAGGGTCTCCATGTCGATACAGAGTATCACCTGTAACAAATGGGGGAACTCACTGAAGGGAAGTGAATTCATCAGCCATGGTGGTTTGGATGATGATTTCCAATTTGACTAGTCTCCACACCTTTATTTTTTAACTTTTCAAAGCAACTGCTTCGAAGTTATTATAAGAATGAGTCTACCTTAATAATCTTTACTAGTGCCGATAAGAGCTCCTCAAGTTCCCACTGGACAAGAACAACTCTTTGTTCGGATAAACTATAATGGATACCTACCAAAGCAGCATTTGAGAATATAAGAGAGTAGTAAAAAATGACTTAGGAAGAAATTGCACGAATTCTCAAATGATAAGCTCTCCCTTGAGCTTCTTACTGCAAAGAAAACACCTAGAAGCTTCAGCATGAATAAAAGTTGCTTTGTGTTCTACTTTTCTGCCAAAATGGTCATAATTAATTTTGTTGACACAAATACACAAGAGTTTAAAGAGAGACGGCCCATTGTTGATGAGACCAACCCATTCTCGTCCTAATACACTGGAGAAATACGCCTGACCATTCACCCATGTGAAAGCAATCTTTCTAATGTCTCCAAGGTCAGTGAGACCTCTGTTAAAAACAAACCAAAAAGCTGTTGCTTGAATGCAAATGCACCGGGATCATAGCATGCATTTAATTTAATCAGCATTTCAATGAAATTATGTAATAAAAGTAATTGTGAAACTTACAAAGACTTCTTTTGTGTGCTCTCTCTAGTATTATTTTATCCCCCTTAGAATAACTCTCACTTTGAGACACATACACACACACACACACACACACACACACACAGAATGGGATAATTTCAAGAGGTATGCATTAAAACAACTAAAAGAGAGGGGCGCCTGGGTGGCTCAGTCGGTTAAGCGGCCGACTTCGGCTCAGGTCATGATCTCGCGGTCCGTGAGTTTGAGCCCCGCGTCGGGCTCTGTGCTGACAGCTCAGAGCCTGGAGCCTGTTTCAGATTCTGTGTCTCCCTCTCTCTGACCCTCCCCCGTTCATGCTCTGTCTCTCCCTGTCTCAAAAATAAATAAACGTTAAAAAAAAAAAAAAACTAAAAGAGAAATCTGTCTTGTGAGGGGTCAGTTAGATTAACACATTACAACTGGTAAATTCTTCATCTTGGAAATACTAGGTCAATAAATTAAAAAAAAAAAAAAAGGAAATGCAGGCAGATTTTTCCCATTGAATTTATAACTCTTTTGCTCTCTTCAAGAAATTTAGAAGTTATCCTATAGGATTGATTGTTCCTTTTTTTCAGTCTGGGAAACAAATCTGTGTAAGGACCATGCCATTCAAAGCTGAGAGGCCTTCTTTCCAAACTGGTCAAAGAAACCAGTAATTAGATGCACTATCTTTTTACCCAATGGTCAGAATGCAATACCTAAATAGTGACAGAAGTTAAAATTTCTAAAGTTTAAAGGCATTTCCTAAATAAAATTTGGTATCCTGAAAAGGATCCACGATAAAGAATGTTAGTGGAAAAACTGGTAAAATCCAAATCAAGTCTGTAGTTTAGTTAGTAATAATGAATCAGTATTAATGTCTTAGTTTTAATAAATATACTTCCGTTAGGTAAAACGTTACTATTTTAGGGAAAGCTGGAGGAAAGTTATGTGGGAATGCTTGCACTATCCTTACGATTTTTTTCTATAAATCTAAAATTATTCCCCAAAAAAGTTTATTTAAAATTTTTTTTCTCTCCAGTTTACCAGTCCTAGAGAATATCCTTAGCATTTCTTGGGAAGAACCATGTTTTCTGGTCACTCTAACACACCAAGAATTATTTTGCTCTTTTTGTAGATAGAATCAGTTAATAACGGTTTCCTGCATTAAATTCTATGAACAGTATAGCAAAACTGTTAGCTCTGGGGACTAAAGCTAACTTTGCTGGTAGCTTCCCCAAATGCTGGGGATCTTGCGTTTGGATATATAGCAAGTGGTGAGATCCGTCCCTGTGGACAGCTCAATCTCTCCATTTACACCCCATCAGGACAGGACCCAATTACACTCATCTCTTCAGCGTGAGTAACAATTCTGCAAGAATTTCGATCAGCAGGAGGTTTCACAGTAAAACCAGTTTAAACCTCCAGTTCCCCCGCTAACAGGCATGTCACTTTGGGCAAAATCTTTAGCCACTTCTGAGTCCCCTTTCTTCATCTATAAAATGTACTGCTAAGAAGATTCAGTGAGGTGACACGTGTAGAGCACCCAACAGTATGTGGAACACTGTGGAAGGTTAGCACACCTCCTCCATAGGACAGCACCATTCACGCGGGATGCTATTTATTTTTAATTTTGAAACACTCTCCTAGTACTTATGTGTGAGACTCCACTCTAAATGTTTTTCACATAGTAACGTTTTATTGTCCACCTTATGAGGTAGGCATTATTATTACTCTCCTATTTTACAGATGAGGAAAATGGAGGCTCATAAGGTATCATAGAACATATTCTACTAAAGACACACTTGGGATCAGATATTGTGCTTGCCTTCTTCTCAGCAGTACCCCTCACGGTGTCCAGTACTCAGTAGGTACTCAAACACGTGCATGACCACATGCACTCATATCCGTCACCCAGCATCCCCAGCATTGTAGAAAGGGACTAACGTTTGCCAAGGGCCTCCAACAATCTAGTCTACCAAGTTTCAAATGTTCGACTCTCATTCAAGTCTCAACACCGCCTTATAAAGGTGCGCTGGAATATTTCCATTTCCACCTGGGGAAGTCAGAATACACAGACAGGTACTTAATTTCCACACGTCCTACAATTATTAGAAGCACAGCCAAGATCATAATCTCAGGATTCCTTTCAAAGATCAGGCTCTTTCCAATGTACTCGGTAGCCTCCCAAATGAGATCATTACTGGGGATATATTTTGCCATAAAGATGGCTCTTGATCCAGGTCCCTGCTCAGCCACCATGTCAGAGAGACTTTCCCTTACCACCCCCATGTAAACTGTACACATTTCCCTTGCTATCCTTTTATTGTGCTTCTTTCCTCAATGTATTCATCATTATTTGACAGCATCTGGCTTTTGTTTACCTTCTGCCCCCGAGCTCATGGGTACATTCCAGGACAGGCATGGAATTGTCTGCCTCAGTTACATTGTATCCCAAGACCCGAAACAATACCTGATACAGAGTAGGTATTCAACCAAATATTATGGGTGGGAATAAATGAACAGACATGTAGGAGATTCTAGCAACCGGTTGATCTTAACCTTATTAATGTTACTCATGCCTTTTATCAGTTAGGTAAGTCATTTGGGACAAAGCTTTATTTACTAAGATAATACTGATAAGAAAACCGAATAAAGAATGTTGGTTTCAACTAGATCAAAGCACAAAGACCAAGCAACACCGCCACCAACAAGGAGACCCCACAGGTGCGGTGAGGACAGCCTCCCAGCAGGCTGCACAGCTGACACCACTCTTACCAAACAGAGCCCCACTTTTCCTGCCTGCTAAATCCTTGGGAGCTCAAAAATATCCCTCCACCCGCTGATCATAAATTGTCTTAATTCACCTCGCATTTTCCCATCAGGAAACAATTGGCCTTGGTTTATTTTTTATCACTTTATTTACATGTCTCCTGCAAGACTGAAGCATCGATTTTCCCCAAGATAATGTTAATAGGATCGATTAACCACAATGAGCACGCATGAAAGTGCTGTTGTTTCGCTCCTAACCCCTGGGAAAGAAAGAGGCTGCAAGCAGCCAGCCTCTGCTGAAATCCGCC
Organism: Panthera uncia; assembly: GCF_023721935.1. Taxonomy (NCBI): domain Eukaryota; kingdom Metazoa; phylum Chordata; class Mammalia; order Carnivora; family Felidae; genus Panthera; species Panthera uncia. The sequence continues at coordinate 33,104,529 of NC_064816.1, forward strand.
CAGCTCCAGTGATTTTGAAGGTGGCAGGAAGGCACCTTTGCTGATAAATTACAAGTGAGCTCAAGCACTTGGATGACCCAGATAACACACCAAATACAGCACAACTGAGAACCCCGTGGGGAGTCCGGAAGCCTGAAGTCATATTTGAAAGCTATCTTTCAATACAGTCTATATGAGGGACAGAAGATGTGGAAGAGGTAGCTAGGGGCAAGGGTCACGCAAAGGATTAGCTCTTCTTCTGAATCCTAGTTGGAGCGCCGGCGGGGGGTGGTAAACTTGAACAAGGTGGTCTTACCTTTCATGGGCTTTCAGAAGTTTCTAGTTCCAGCGTGTCCAATGCAGACCAAGAAAGGGAGCTGGAGGCTTCCTGCTTAGTGGCAGCGCTGACTGGGCCTTGCAGGCGGGTTTATGTGAAGACACAAATGCAGCCTCAATCCCGCCTGTGTCTAGATTCCGCTCCCACCCAGGCAAGCAGGCTTGCAGTCCTGAAAACACACAGGCCAGAGTAGAGCCTCCCACTTCAAACACCAAGTGGTGTCGCCGCGGGACAGCAGAAAGCACTGAGTCTTCAGCTCTCTGGCAGAATCAAGCAGGGACTCTCCCAAAAGCATGCACCTTGGAGCAAGAGAGACCCCTCCCCCGCCACCACTAAGCCGATGATTACTCCACTCACCTGTGGTTCCAGAGTTTCCGTGGTCTCAGCTGGACAGCTTCTGGACCTGGTAGATTCTCCCTTCCCACTTCAGACCCACCGGTGAAAAGGCTGGGGACGGGAAGGGTGTTCATTAGGGAATGAGAATCCATATTTTAATTTTTGTTTATTTATTTTTTAAGTTTATTTTGAGAGAGAGACAGAACACGAGCAGAGCGAGAGGGAGCAGGGGAGGGGCAGAGAGAGAGGGAGAATGCCAAGCAGGCTCTGGCTGTCAATGCAGAGACTGACACAGGGCTCGAACTCATGAACTGTGAGGTCATGATTTGAGCTGAAATCCAGAGTCAGACACTTAATCGACTGAATCACCCAGGCGCTCCAAGAATCCATGTTTTTTAAATACTCTCAAGGGATTTTATAGGACCCTTCAATGAATGTATCTCTGAGAACCAATTCCCCCAAATTTCAAAGGTTCTCAATCATGGTTGCAGATTATGTGAGTTACTGAAGAAGCTTTTAAATAATACTGATGCCTGTGTCTCATTCTAAACCAGGGTTTCTGTGTTGGGGCTGGGGGAGTCCCTGGTCCCTACCCAAAGAGATGGCCTAGCACCTTTCCCTCCCAAACAAAAATGTCTGCAGGCATTCCCTGAAAGGGCGGGCCTACGCCGGCAGACTCCATCTTGTTCTGTGTCCTTCACCTTGACCACGGCTCCTCCCCTTGAGTAACGCCAGGCGACCTGCGTGCCTAACAGGACTGCGACCCTTCCCCAGCCAATCGGCTGAGGCCACAGCCATTACCTCACCAACTGCCCCTAGACCCCAATAAAACTTTTGTGCTTTTGAAACTTGCTCTCTCTCCCCAGTATCTCACCGCTGCATCGGCGCAGGTAGGGGATTGAGCTCGAGCTAGCTCGAATAAAGGCTCTTTTGCTTTTGCATCGGACTCGGCTCCCTGGTGGTCTTTGGGGATCACGAATTCTGGGCATAACACCCAAAGGCATCTTGGGAGACAAAATCCTCTGCCCTTCCTCCCCCTGGTGGTAGTGATTAGTCATCTCATGTTTTCAAGCTCATTTGGATGTGCAACCTTTTCTTCCTTCTTTTCCACTGCATCCATCCGTGGCCTCATAATCCCTGGTCACTTTCAGTAATATGCATATCTTCAATATACACAGGCACATGTGTTTCAGGAAGATAACAAGCCCACATTCTGAGCTACGGTCCAGCTAGCGTGTATATCTGAAGTTACATGTTCATGGCCAGATTTGCATTTGGATTGACTTAAACAGTTCACAAAAGGGACCTGACAACTAACAGTAAATTACTAATGGCCTTAGCAACTTTTTAAAAGGCAAATTAAAAAGGCCAAGAATATTGGTTTTTCCCCCACCGGTTTGGCAAAATGGATTCACACATTAAATGTCTCATGAGTGTCTACAATGCGCCAGCCAGGAAGCACCACACGCGAGGTGGTTGCCATTATGGAGCCTATCCTTTGAATGAGAGAGACCAATAACATGTGAGATTACACACCAAGTAAGGCAATTGTAGAAGCCTTCAGTGTCATAAACGAAGGGAAGGAGAATCTGGGGTGGCACTACTTTAGGGCACCAGAGGAGGACATAGTAGAAATGACATCTGAGCATAAAACTGGTGGTGTGTCACCTGCTGGGGATGACGTGAAAACAGGTGCAGTCTTTTCGGAAGACAATCAGTAAACCACGATGAGCGTGCAATTGTCAATTGTCAATAAACGTCAGGGTGAAAATAATGTGCATCTTACGCAATCATTTAGCAAATATAAGACATCTCTGAAAATATGCCCTGTCAACACCACAACTGAAACAGTATGCCAAGGAAATTTCCAACACACTGCAAAATATCTCAATACTGCAAAAACTTCATAACATTTTGTAAAACTACAAGCTACTGAACTGCCAACAAAAGGAAGTAGTTGGATAAATTGTGATGGATCTACTGAAGTGTGGAGAATGCTTAAGACATAGTGTAAAAATTTATGTGAGATCACAGAACATGTGCATATTGGTCTCTGCTCTGGTTCTTGGCACAGTGCTTCTAAAATCTTCATAATTTCCAAAGTGGTAAGAGCACTAAAGAGCACTAAAAGCTCTTCTAACGTTTGTCTTGCATCCTCAACCTCTTATCAATTCCTGATTATGGCACCAGGAGCATATTTTGTTCCACTGAGGTGACTCTCGGTGGCCTCCTCGGGGCTCTTGGATGGGGACTGGTCACCAGAAAGACCAAGCCATGGTTAGGAGCTTGGAACGTTCAGCCTCTCCCCTCTCCGTCCTCCAGGGAGGGGAGCGGGGCTGAAAATCAACTTGGTTATCCATCATGCCTATGTGAGGAAGCCTCCATAGAATTCCAGGAGCTCGCTGAGCTTCCAGGTGGGCAAATATACCCACATGGGGAGGATGATGCATCCCCATTCCACTGGGTCAGAAGCTCCAGTCGGGACTGTCCCAGATCCCACCCTATGTATCTCTTCATCTGGCTGTTCATCTGTATCCTTTACCATATCCTTTAATAAACTAGTAATAATGATTGTAGTTAGGATTACTGTATTATAAACTTAAAATTTGCTAAGAGAATAGATCTTAAACATTCTCTTCACACAAAAAAAGAAAGTAATGATGTGACATGATTGTCATTTTGCAACATATGTTTATCAAGTCAACACACTGCCTCGAACTTACACAATTTTTTGATAATTATATTTCACTAATGCTGGGGGAAAAAGAATCTTAAGGGAGCCGAAAAACTATGCGAGAAAAAAGTCTGCTTGGAGGGGAAACTTGAAGGTATGTGACAAGGAAACAAAACAACCACAAATGATCAGTTGGTAGAGATTCTCTACAGTTTATTAGTATAATCAGTAGTTATTTCTACTCCAAAATAAGCACATGTTATATACTTCAAAAATGAGGTCGCTGTGCGGTCCATTAAAAGTTTTGTATCGAGTTTTGGGAGTATCAAATTCTCTTTTCAATGTTCTATATTCACACATAATAGATGCACTTTCAAACGGATAATTTGGCAAATAATCTGCTCTACTTTCCATCCGTAGAAAACTCACTTTGGAATATGTTCTAACTTCTGACATGAAGCTTCATTTACTATGTACACCTTTGTATTTTCCGAGCTCAATCCCAGTAACGGTATCTTTCAGATCAGTATTTTAAAATATTCTAAATCCTTGCATTTCAAAGTTCTGTCCACGAATCAAAAGTTTTGTCATCACTTGGACGTTTGTTAGAAATGCAGAATTTCAGGCCCTACCCTGACCTGCTGAATCATGATTTGCTTTTTAAGGAGATCTCCACGTGACAGCTACGCTCATTATAATCTGAGAAGCCCTATTCTAGAATATGGGCTCTCAAGATTAAATGGCTTGTTCATCCGTTCCATCTTTTCTGTTTATCTGAAGGGATGAAAGTATTAGAATTTTCCATAGTTAGAACCAACGCTATTGTAAACTTGTGGTCTTTGTTTTGTTTTTTAAGCAAATGGAAGGACAACCAGGCACAGTCAATTTGAATGTAGGCAGTACATCTAGTTTAGTTTCTCTGGATTGGACTATAACTTGGAGACAGTGTCCTAGATAAGGGGATGAATGGTGTAAAAAATCCAGTGTTCTTTAAATAAATCACAAAGTCAATGAAGAAATGGATGAAGGTAGAAATAAAAAACTCTTCAGAATCTTCCTGAAATGACTTAAAGCCAACCTAAATACGACAGTCCAATTTTAAAACAATAGAAAAGTCCTGAGTTTCAAGGGTAACAACGAAGGTGATTACCAGAAGTCATTTTTTTTCTTTAACCTGAGATTAGTCAAATGCCCTCAAAAAAGAGTTTGTACTCTATTAATAATTGCAAATAAATATTCAAATATATAGGAACAAACATCTCTATGATACATCAAGACCAAATATTGACTCTTCCTCTTCCCTACCTCCAGGCACTGATTTCACAGAAGAATTCAATTGTATTTATGGCTCACGAACAAACGTGATGGTAGAAATGCCTTGTGGATCTAAACACATTTCTTCCCAGGGGCTCAAACTGCATTCTAGACATTATCTCATTAATTGCTCCCTTAAATCTTTCTCATTGATTTTTTTTTTTTTGAGCCAACAAGTTCACTATTGTTTGCATATGAAGGAAAGAGTTAGCTTCAGTTAGAATTTGAGATCTTAAGCATTTTAAAAACTGTGATATTATATCTCAACTGACAAGGGGTTACTGGAGTGGCTTCAAAAAAAACACAAAGTGGCCTAACAGCATCATTTATTTATTTATGTATGAACTAGCCAAAAGCTTGGAGGATGTCTTGGGAAGATTGTATCAGGAATATAAATATTTGACTAATGTACCTTGGCTGTGTCAACCAGAAAAGATATGTCTGAATACGAGAGATGTGTCACGGTCTCATTTTGGAAAGGGAAAAACAAAATGCTAGTATACATTATTCAATAAGCTGTCTGACAGAATGATGTGGTGATCACAGGGACCCGTAGGGATTCGCCAAGAACAAGGTTATTCCAAACCAGCCACATACCTGATTGGGACGGTCACCAGTTTGGTAAAAGGGAATGCATAGATGCTATAAATTTCAACAAATAATGATAACTGTTTTTCACCGAGCGCTTCCCATGTGCTGGAAACTATGGGGAACACTTTATATACAACTTATTTCATTGCTCGGAATGTATGAGAAAGTATTATTACTGACAGTGAGTATATGAAGAAAAGTAACTAGTCCAGGGTGACAAGGCTGTTCCTGAAGATTATATTCCTGTGCAGCGCACGGTACTATTTTCAGGAAACTAAATTTGCTTGTGACAATTATATGGTCAATTGGTCTCCCTCTGACTGATCTAACACTTTGTCCACAATTTCTGTTATAGTATTTCTCTGTGCAAGCAAAGATACTCAAACAAGGTAAGAAAAGATTAAGAAGCAACCACAGCGAGATACCACCTCATACCCATTAGATCAAAAAAGCAGAAATCAACAAGTGTTGACAAGGTTGTGGAGGAAAGGAAACACTTGTGCCCGGTTGGTGAAGATGTAAAATGGCGCAGCCACAATGGAAAACAATGTGATGGTTCCTCAAAAAATTAAAAAGAGAATGACTATACGATCCAAAAATCCTATTTCTGGGTATATATCCAAAAGAATTGAAAGCATGGTCTCAAAGAGAGGGTGCACTTAAAAATGATTAAAATGGTCTTTTACGATGATTCTACGTTAAGTGTGATTTTTTAAAATCACAATGAAAGAAAAGACTAAGGAGCATAAGAATGAAGAATCATGGCTAGAAAATCTGAAAATAGTTCTTGTTGGTCTCTAGCAAGGTGAATGCAATATAAGAGAAGAATAAAGAGATGAAGGGTAATAGGTCTGCCGCTTAGTAGCTATGATTTATACATTATCTTTTGATATTACTGAGGTTCAACTTTCTCATCTTTAAAAGAGGTTAATAATATCTCTCTTTGCTCCCTTGTAGGCTGTCATGAGGGTCCAAGCGGCTAGAAGTGCTTTGTAAACTTTAAAATCCTCTCGGAGCTGCCTTGTCCCCTTCCATTTCTTTTATTACAGTCTGTGTGCACTTCTGTCCCTTTAATTTAGAATTCAGCTCGTGTGCCTCTCACAGATCCATGCATTCAACGGCCTCTATTTGGATGTCTCAGGGGTACCTCAAATTTGAAATGTTCCAAACTGGACTCTGTATTCTCCTTTCAACCCCATTGCCCCTCTAAGTATCCTTATTTAATGACTGGCACCAGTTTCTACCAAGCTGGACTTCCTCCTTCCCTCTGAATGATGCTCACATCTAATCAAAGATAAAGTCCTGTCCATTCTCTCACTCTCCTTTGCACTTATTATGTCTTGGGATCTTTTCCTAGCCAACTCCTATTCATCCTGCAAGGCTCAGCTCATAGTCCACTATCTCTAAGAAGCCTTCTTTGATACTCCAAACCTACATCAGGTAGGCCTGCCGTGTGCTCCCATTTCTATCCCTGTATCTCCCCGATCACTGCGCTTATCACAATGTGTAGAAATTACCTGCTTGTCAGAATCCCCCACTGGCCCGAAAGCCCAGAGGGTAGGACATAAACTGTGTCAATTTCACCGCTCTGTCACATAAGCCTTCTGTTGTCCAATAATGGCCAATCATTGAACAGTCATTGGAATCCCTGCCCTCATGGAGCCTGCCGCTTCGATGGGGAGACATATAATAGAAAGTTGAACCAAAAAGAATTTTTTTTAATAGACAAATGCTACAGTGATAATGATCAGGGTCTGGATTAGACCACATTGGAGGAAAGAGACCTAATTTAGCTGGACCACCAGCAAAGGCCTCACTGTAAAATGTCATGTGGCTAGGACCTAGTAGTTAAGAAGGAACCAACCATGTCTTGGACCAAAAGAAGTGTCCATACAGAAGGAACAGTTCGTGTTTAGATGTAGAGGAAGGAAAGAGCTTGAGGAGTCTGGAGAACTGAAAGAAACCCAATGTGGTTACTATGCAAAAGAAGGGAGGCTCTGATGAGGCAACACAGATAGGCAATGGGCCACGCGATTCATCTTGAACTTGATCTGCAGAACAATGGAGATCTCTGAAGGCTTTTAGGCAAGGATAGGATAGTCAAGACCCAACTTAACTTTTAAAAAAAGATCAGGCTGACCAACACCTGACTCTGAAAACCACCAATTAATTAAGGGGAAATATTCAAGCATTCATCTTGCTTTTCCTGCACAAACTATATTTTAGGGTAACCAAGTACCCCAAGTTTTTGAGGGAAAAACAGTTTTTCAATTATGAAATGTAGATGAGTGGAGATTTATAAAGAGCACCCTTTTACAACCCCTGCATGAAATAACTCATTCAGGTAACAATCATCAAGGGACAAAACTACTGAATGAAAGGTTGTGTGGGACCTTTACCAATGCAAGGATAATAAAGCAGCTACTTTCTGAACCCACAAATCAACCTTAGCAACAATGATCTGAGATAGTACACTGTAGCATAGTACATTATCTGAGAAGCACAGAGAGACTACAAAAGAAAGCTTTTTGCCAAAAAATTGAATTAGAAATTATTCAAACTTTTAGAGTTAACTTATGCTTGATATAGAAGGCAGAAGCAGAAGTTAAATACCACCATGTGAAAGCAAACAGAAAAATACAGAAAACCATGTTGTTTCTAGAATATTCTAGGAGAACTGATCCAGCTTCTTCAGTAAGTCAATAGTATGGAAAAATAAGTAAAAGGAGAGAGTACTCAACTGTTAGAGACCTAAGAAATACAACACAATGTGATTTGCAGAGCCTGTCTATGAATTTGAACAAGTCAACAATAACATTTCCTAAACAAGTGGGAAAATTTGAATATGGATAAGGTATTAGATGTTACCACACAGTGACTGTTAATTATGCAGGAGGCATAATAGCATTATACATATATAAAAAAATAAAAATTAAAAATGCAAAATAAAAAACATACATGTGAAATAATATCTGGGATTTGTATTTAAATACTTCAAAGATTGAGGAGGGAAGTAGGGTAGGCAGATACACGAAGGCTTGATAAGTTCAGAATTTTAAAAGATCACCTAGCATGTGTGAGGAGAATGTATAGGAAGGTATAATGGTGTACCTTGTCTGCATGGGAAGTGATGGCAGTCTGGACTGAGAGGGGCAGCACATAGTAGGTCCTCAAGGAAGATCTTTTCAAATAAATCCACGTGGTAAGTTTTACACACATGCACACAAACACAATTTTTTTTTTTTTAATGTAAGAAAGTAGAACATGTTCTTTTTAAAGATCACATTAACTTCACAACAAAATTTATGGTCATTATCTGCTCAGAGAAATCTCCTATCAGCTCGTCATGCCCAGAACTCAAACATTACGCATATTTGGGTTTTTTGATAAAAATTGTTATGGCTAAGAGTCCTTGGTTTGCAATGACTGCAGTGATTGTTTTCTCAAATTCTTAGGTGGGAGAAAAGTCAGTCATGTACATCACTGACCCTATTCTTACACGCTTTACCCGCCAAGGCATTCTCCTTGGAATACACAAGAGTAGAGCTGGTTCAGTGTATGGAGGTACATATGTTTCTAGGCCTCTTATAGAAAGCTTCAACATTTTCTTAAGACTTTGTTATTTGACTTAAATTAATATTTAATATTCTAGGTTTGTCCTTTGTGCACTTCACTCAGTGGGAATTCAGCTGAGTACTTTCAGCCTAATTTGGCCAAATCCTTGTGTAATGGTAACCACACTGTGAAACAAACCCAAGCACCATGGCCAGACGGAAAGGTACTGCCTCTCTCCTTCCTGAGAGATTTCCACTCATGTCAGACTCATCTCATGAAAGCAAATCTGGCCACTCTCTCAGAGGTCAGGTTTGATATTTTTACTTTATCGAACTGTTGATTCTCGGAAAAGTCTCCCTCCTTGTATAATGCTGTATTTTTAAAAACCAGTTAAAGACCAAGGGGTAGAATCAGAAAAATATCATTTTTCAGTCCCCGAATGAAATAACTGATTCAGGCAACAATCATCCTTAGACATAAAACTACTGAATGAAAGGTACTGGATCAAACTACTAGATGAACAAGGGTCAGGCTGCAGAAACTCTGTGACGAGAAGGTGATGTGAGGACTGAGGAGGCACAGATATACAAGATGGCATAAGGCAACTGCTAATCCCCAGGGAGTGGGGACAGAGTGGTCGTCTGAGTCTTGCAGATTTTGAAGATGAAAGACTAACATTTATGGTTAATCACGGCGACTACGATGCCATCCCTTAGGAATTCATTCTGGCTGAATAAAGGTGGAATAAAGTTGGAGATATTCAATCACAGGGGACTGGCTTCAAAATGACTTTAGATCCATCACATGGATCACATTAAAAAGAAGATACAGAACTATATTTACTGACTTTAAATGATTTCATTATTAAAAAAAAAAAAAAAGGCAGGCTAACCAGCAGTATGCATGCTGAAATCCTATTTTTATGTATTTTATATAAAATGCCATATTTTCACATGGAACATTCTGAGAAAATTTATATTAAAAGGCCAGAGGGGTTGCCAAGGGATAGTGTTTTTTGTGTTTCTTGTGTTTTATATATTTCGCTTATTCAATTTTCTACTTGCCCAAATTTTTCCTAAAATTTCTTTCTACTTTAGGAAAAGTGCACACTTGACGATGTGTGGCAAATCTACATATTTACAAAAGCAATAGTGGATTAAAAGGGCAACATAAAAGCCAGCCTTTGGGAAGTAAAGGAAAAAGTGGGTGGTAAAGTCTATTTTTTCTGTGTGTGTGTCTCTCTCTGCTCCTCCCCAGCTCAGACTGTCTCTCTTTTTCTCTCTCTCAACGATAAATAAACATTTAAAAATGTTTAATAAAAAAATAATAAAATAATATAATAATAAATATAAATAATAAATATATAAATATAATATATATAAAATATAAAAATATAATTATTATTTATTTGTATTATTGTATACAATATTACATATTGTATACAATACAATATTGTATATTGTATTATTATTGTATCTGTGATACAGCCCATCACTGTTCTCCAGACACACCATGCTGCCTGATCTCTTTGCCCTTCCTCCTCTCTTTTGTTTATCAAACCCTAAGCGTCCTTCAATCCAACTCAAATTCTCCCCTAAGAAATATTCATGGATCACCCAGTCCAAAGTGATTGTTTCCTTTTATGAATTCCTGAAGCGTGTACTCTTGCCACGGGTCATTTGTCATTTAACAGATACCATCCCTGGGTTGGGTTTCTTTTTTTCATTAAAAAAACATGTTTACATATTACATGTTTAATACATGCAATTGATTCTGGACATACGCCTAGTATTTGGGTCCTATGCAATGAGAGTATCATTGTGGAAACACTATCAGTACCACCAAGGTAACAAACATATTCATCACCTCTAAAGGTTTCCTTGTGCCTTTGTGTGTGGGCGTGCATGTTAAGAACACTTAACGTGTTAACTCTCTTAGCAAAATTTAAAGTGCACAGTACCATGTTGTTGGCTATAGGCACAATGAGGGACAGCAGATCTCCAGGAATTATTCGTGGCACACAACTGAAGGTTATGGCTCACAATTCCCCTTTTCCCCCTCTCCCCCAAGTCCCTGACAACCACCATGCCATTCTCTGCTTTTATGAGTTTGGCTATTTTAGATACCACATATAAATGCAGTCATATAGTATTTGTCTTTCTGAGACTGGCTTTTTTCCATTTGGCCTAATGTCTTCCAGATCCATCCACGTTGTCACAAACTGTATAGTTTCCTTCTCTTTTAAGGCTAAATAATACCCCACATTTTCCTCATCCACTTATGTGTCCATGAACATTTGAGTTGTTTCTATATTTTGGCTATTGTGAGTAATGCTCCAATGAACATGGGAGTGACCTATGGTTTTTACTGATAATGTCTTATCTTTAAGCTCTCAGAACACAGTGACAATCACTTTTATAATTACATTCTTAAGATCTAGCATATTGCCTGTGTCGTATGGCTGTTTCCTCAATAATTATTTTTTGGAAAGACACCTGGGTGGATGAATGGGCCACCCAAACTAACGAGATTGTAAAGGCCATGATTAAAAATAAATACAGAGTGATCGGGATGGTTACATTTACGTGTCAGCTTGAGTGAGCGAAGAGATACACAGAGAGCTGGGAAAACATTATTTCTGGGTGTGTCTGTAAGTGCTTCCGGAAGAGATTAGCATTTGAACGCAGTAGACTGAGTAAAGAGATCTGCCCTGTCCACTTTAGGCATGCATCATCTAATCTGATGAGGGCCTGAATGGAACAAAAAGGTGAACAAATGGCAAACTCCTTCTCTCCTTGATCTTGGAGTCTCCGTCTTCTTCATCTGCTCCTGCCCTCAGACGTCAGAACTCTTGGTTCTTCAGCTTTCAGACTCTGGGATTTACACCACACCACTCCTTGGTTCTCAGGCTGTTAGTCTCATACCGAGAGCTACACCATCAGCTCCCTTGATTCTCAGGCCCAGAGACTCAGACTGAATTATACCATCAGCTTTCCTGGTCCTCCAGTTTACAGGGGACTGATTGTGGGATTTCTTGGTCTCCATAACCACATGAGCCATTTTCTGTAATAAATCTATGTATCTAGAGATCTACCTATCATATTGGTTTGATTCTCTGAAGAACCCTAACTAATAGTGATTTAGTTGAGTTTTGGGCTTCTTAAATGATTGATGTTATGATTTTATATTCTAAAAACAAGTTTAAGACGTACACAAGGAATGCCAATGAAAGGAGTATTCCAAATGAAAATTCCAATATTAGAGGTGGCTGGTTGGGCTGGCTCAGTTGGTGGAGCATGTGACTCTTGATCTCAGGGTTGTAAGTTCAAGCCCCAGACAATTCCAACCTTTAGATAATTCACACTAAAAAAACTAACACTATGGAATAAGAATTTAAACAACTGATATTTATCTTAACACTTTAATTTCATAGAACACTAGAACCCTTCCAGTATAAAATCGTTACAGACTGTGAAATTACACTACACAAAGTTTTGTGAGGATAATTATTAAAATTGGTTTAAAAATTTCAAATCTATGAATGAAAATCAACTGGAGGAGGTAAGCAGCTGTCCAGGTAACCTAGGTAAGAAAAGTTGCTGTCAAGGAGGAATTATGGGCAGTGAGGGGGAGGATGGCAGGGGTGAGGATAGCGAAGGCTGCTGTGACAAATGGTGCACACCAGACAAGAATCACACTGCTTTCTATTTTATTTTCACCTCGTCAGTATTCCAAAATTGTCACCTGGATGAATTTGGTGGGGGAAAAACTGTACTTAGAAATACAACCTTGTAGCATAGGATTTTCCTTTTCCTAAAGGATGTATTTTTTAACCACAAGAAATTAAATTCAGTTCCTAGCCTTTCATTTAGTTTTACAATTGACCAGAGAGTTTTTCAGCACATTTCCATTTTTGTTCCTTATCAAAATGAATTAGAGACTTGGAGACAAGTTTTATCCTGCACGGAAATAACTTGCCATGCATGGGTTTTGCTTTTTGCTTAAGGCTTTCAAACAACTACACCATCGTGTTATGGTCGAACGTATGCATCAGATGTTTTGTATGACCATAAACCACCACATTTGCTCAACTACTCACTTCAGTAGAGAGTTCTCCTGTGCTGCAAAAATGCACACATAAAAATAAAAGCAGCTAATTACAACATGAATGCAAATGGAAGGTTGGCAATCTTACAGGTAAGACTGTAGAGATCACCTTAAATTGGAGACACGTGTGTTGCTATTCAGAGGCTATATAATAAATAGACAAGACATATGTCCCTGTTTCTGAAAAAAAAAATCAAAATGAGAATCCTCAGAAATCGCACAGACTGAGGTGGAAATACATGCTTGAGTCCACTGCCCTTCTCCATCAGGAGAGAAAGGCAAAAAAAAAAAAAAAAAAAAGAAGGGAGAGAGAGAGAGACAAATGGAGTTTTAAACAATTTTCTCCTTCTGAAACGAAAGGAAGTGCAGGATGGGCCAGAAACAACTATATGCTGTTTAATTTGCAAGCAACAGGTGAGCTCTGCCTATCTCTCCATCTTGATGTCCTTTCCCCCAAAGATCCAAAAGAAAGTTAAAACATTGAAAAGGACAATGCAGTTGGAAGCAGGCAGGCTGGCACAGTGATAATTAATAATTGAATAATTTAAGCACGCTTTCCAAAGCTGAGTGCCTGACAGGAGGCCCGCGCTTCATTGGCATGGAGGCAGGTTAGAGCCAAGGAAGACATTCTGAGAAGTTGACAGAGTCCCTCTGGGAAAATTCTGATCAAAGGAATGATTGAGGGGGGTTGCCAAGGGTCAAACCAAAGGCTTTTATTCTTTGTACTTTAAAAAAATCACCCAATTTGGACATTTTTGTTGGAGTATGTGTTAGCAATTAAATATGTATTTGCCTAGCTGAATAGAGACTATAATTCTCTCTTAACCTTCTAAACTCAGCTTTCTGGAAGGTTTAAATCATAGGATGTCACTAAATATAGGTGTAAGTTCCACAGAAGTGTCATGAATGAGTCTGCCCACATTGTCACGTCTTCCCCTAAGAGCTGATACAGGTCTTGGCATAGAATATGTCCTCATGTTGAATAGACACATTCATACATTCAAATACACTCATAAATAAGCTTTTAAAGCTTGAGGCAACATTAGATGAAAATAATTAGGTCTAATTCCCCATAGTTTGCAAAATTGAGAAACCGAAAAGCATACTCATAAAAACTTGCGCAATATCAAACATGGATACGAGGAAAGGGAAAAATCAAAGTCAGGTTTTCTACTGCCAGGATTAGCGTTTTTCTACGATTTTATACTTCACAGTGACAAGGATTTGAAAACGTCACTTTCGGTACCAAACGCCTATGTATGAAGCCTTACGAAAAGCCCATATTCTCAAATAGGTGATAACCTTCACAAATAGTCAGTGGGTTCGGGTTTCATGTCACGCCTTACCTCTCCAAAAGCAAGGTCAGATGATGAAGGTCAAAGACTCTCCAGCTTCACACGTGGACTTTTGAGTCTCCAGTCCTGACTCTGCCACTGTTAACGCCTGATCTTGCCCGAATCACTTCATTAGCATATTTGAAGGAATGGAAAAGGATTCTTATCCTTAGTGTCACTATCAGAGTGCCAGGGGTAGTAATTTGTGGTTTTAGATGATGAGTTTTATATTTTATTTATTTATTTATTTATTTATTTATTTAATCTATTCCCCTTCTCTTGTATATCTGGCACTAGATGTAGTAAGAAAGGCAGATACAAAACAAATACATAATAAAAAATTACAATCAAGTGAGAGAAGTCTTTAGAGTCCAGTGAGAGTTTCAGGGAGGTGGCGTCCCTAAGAGCCAGGACTTTCAGCATGAAGGACTCATGGGTAACAAGCATACTCCGGCACACGTAGGTTATGGAGTCTAAGAGCTCCCCCAGAAGATGAACATGCCAAGGGAACTGCACCCTGCTCACGCTGGCTAGAAGAGGGATTAGGGCTGGTACAAGGGGCTAGATGGTACAGAATCTCCCATAACACACCAAGAAGTTAGGCTTTTTCCCTTTAACAGTCAACATAAAGCCACTGAATATGGAAGCAAGGCCCTAGAGAGTTCATTCTGGCAACTGCTTGGAAGTTAAGATGGGACAGGAACAACCAGACAAAAAATTCAGGCCAAAAATGTCACCAAAATATGTTTATCCAACAAGATGGGAAGCACCTTGATGCCAGGGCTAATGTAATAATCAATAAATGTACCAAACATCTGACATATAGTCGGTGGTCTCTAAATATTTTATTAAACGATTGAGCACAGAACTATATTTTGGGTGACTCTAGAAGGAATATATTCCTTAATTAGGTCACACAGGCCGAATATTTTAACACATTCTTTTGAACTATAAATAATTAGACTTTTAATCATTAAAAAGGAAAAAAAAAACAAGGGCCAAAATGAAAACACAAAGTGGATTTATTTTTCTAATGAAGCATAGCTGTTAGCAATAGTCCCTTAAATACGGTGCGTGAAATGGGGTGGTGAATTCTTCCAGTAAGGAAAGGGGCAACTAACTGGTTTTAGTTAGACAGGAAGGACAGTCCTACAAAGACTTAAATTACGAAGGTACTTAGACAATGAAGACCGTCGACTGGGTGACTCCAGTACAGGTGAGACTTTGCTCTCATGATGATTACAGCAAACCAGTCATTGCTCCTTGTCACTCTGGCCATCAAGACAGCCCGTGGGGGTCTCTGTCAATTCCCAGGCAGGCTACTCCACGGTCTAGAGATGTAATCAAAGGGGCTGTGACCCATCAGCTGCTCAGAGACAGGTTTGGGAAACTCTAGCTCTTGTTTGTTTTTTTTTTTTTTCAAGTGTTTGTTTATTTTTGAGAGAGTGCAAGCAGGGAGTGGCAGAAAGAGGGGGGCAGAGGATCCAAGTGGGCTCTGTGCTGACAGGCTGATGCCCGAGATCAAGATGTGAGCAAGCCCAAGTCAGACGCTCAACCGGCTGAGCCACTCAGGTGTGCCTACCTCTTGGTTTTTTGGGGTTTTTTTACTTTTTTTTTTTTAACGTTTATTTATTTTTGAGACAGAGAGAGACAGAGCATGAACAGGGGAGGGGCAGAGAGAGAGAGGGAGACACAGAATCTGAAACAGGCTCCAGGCTCTGAGCTGTCAGCACAGAGCCCGACGCGGGGCTCGAACTCACGGACCGTGAGATCACAACCTGAGCGGAAGTCAGACGCTCAACCGACAGAGCCACCCAGGCGCCCCTAGCTCTTGGTTTTTTTAAAACAGAGCTTAGCCACCGCTTGGAGAGAATGAACTCACAGGGTCGGGAAAATAATACTAATAGAAGTTACTCATGCCTGAACGCTGCCCATGTCCAAGGCACTGTGCTTACCACTATACTGGCATTATCTCATTTAAGTCTCAAAAAACCCCTATGAGGTAGGGACCATTATTATCCCCAGTTTACAAATGGGGTAAGTGAGGCTGAGGGAAGCTTAAGAATTTGCCCAAGGTCACATAGCTAGGAAGTGGCAGGACTAACACTTGAATCCATGCCCAGACATCTGCTCCGGAAGCCTACCCTCGTTAACCATGATTATAGGCTGGATTTAGGAAGCTGCCCTTCCCCCTGACAGCACTTCGCTTCTTGCTTTCAGCCACACTCCTTCTTCTGTTGAATCTAGAAGTGCCCTTGTGAGGTGGGTAAGGCATGGATTATGGTCACCCATCGACACATGATGGGACCTGTGCTAGACAATATGGCATACTCTTGAAGAGGGCTAACAAAAGAATTGCCTGGGTCCAAATCACAGTTGTGTTACTTCCTGGCTATCTGACCCTGAAAAAAAAAATCGCTTAGCCTCTTCTGAGCCTCACTTTCCTTATGTACGAAATGGAAAAACACCGCACTGCCTGTCTCACAGTGGCTAAGGAGATTAAAAGGGACAATGCACACGGAAACCTAAAAACATTTGCTGCATACTGACTATTCAGTTCAACGCCCCCCCCCCCATCAAATTTATTTCAGCTACTGATTATTGGGTGTTCAGCAGGTGACGGTATTCTAGGTCCACGTATATTGATTCCTAGTCTTGTGTGTTACTCATGACACTTGAATTTCTCCATCGCTGAAACCCATGGTCTTGTGCTGAGGTGAGGGGCTCCTGACATGAACACCTTATGTATCTCTGGAGAGCATGTACTATTCTCCAAATACATGTCTTCCTTCCTGTTGCTTCTCTCTACCACTGTATTCTTCTGGAACAGTATGGAATTTCTCATCCTTTCTCTGTCCTTTTGTCTTTGGAATCTATGTCTTGGGCACCAGTGGCACTCAGGAGCCCACGGGGCATTGTCAAGTCCTGCTTGTAGCCCCTAAGTCAAGAAAGTGGTGAACCTAGTAATTTTCATTTCAAGGAAAGCAGTCATTTGAAAGTTCCATGATGAAATAAAGCTGAAATATGGCCATGCGCATATGAATAGGAGTGGATCACAGCCAGCACTCTGCCTGACGTGAGTGATGAAATACAACATTTGGAAACCATCGCAGAGATCCATAACTGGGCTCTCTTGTGGCCTCCTTCTGGATAAAAGGCTTCCACTGGAGTGCTTGGGTTCATGCAAGTTTGTTTAAGATGCATAATTCATAAAAAGTACATAGCACCACCCCTGAATAACTGTGTAGTCCCCACTGGTTTAGGATTAGATGGACTGGCTGCCTCTCATGAGAGGCTCACTCTTGAAATCTGGCATGATCATTCTTCATGGCCCGGGATGGGCCACTGGCTACTCATTTCTGTATTCTCCTTACTCCTTGGTTGTCCCCATCAGCATCTATGCTACAGCATAGATTCTTGGGCAGGTGAAGTTCTTACCTCCCTGCATGTAGTTTCAAATAGAATCTAAAACAATGACAAGCATCTCTCAATCAGGCACCTTGTCATCCACCACCATTATACCAGGACACGGGAACTAACTTTCCCTGACTGTTTATTGCATTAAAAAAAAAAAAAAAAAAAAAAAAAAAAGACGAGAGTGATAGAGTGATTCAAAAGATGGGCATAAATTCAGCACTGCTCCTAAGTACTTTTGTTTGAGTTGACACGAGCCAGAAAACCATCTCCCTGGAATCCATGAGGTTGCCCAGATTATCTGTCATCCGATGCCCGATGATGACATAATAGTCAATTTAGAGGTGATTTATGGTGCTTCTGGCAGGACGGATAAGGAGTAGCTGCACAATAAGGGTTATGTGGGGGAGGCATTGCTTGTGCTCTAACCTGCCCCAAATATCCTTTTCTTAGCACACTCTGATGATTTTTTTTTCCCAGTGTGACAATACCAACCCCTTTAACACAATCCATCAAATTAAGCTAGAAGGCAAAGATAACTTTATGCCCTGAAAAACTTTATGTTCTGGCTCAGCCAACAGCCATTACTATTCACGAGGGCCCTGATAGTGGGAGTTTTCCACCTGATCCTTGTATTTCAACCTAGATACGGGCCCTGTCCTTTGTCCATTTGTCCAGGGCCAAATGTGTAAAAAATGGTATCAATGAGAAGGTCGTGTTAGCTATTGTTTACAATTGACGTTCCTTTAAGGAGCTCAACACAGTGCCCATCTATAGAATTCTTCAGAGTAACTGTAAATAGCGGATCTTATTATTATCCCCATTTTACCCATTTCTGCATCTGTAAGAAAATCTAAATTGCATGTCAGCAGTAGCAGAAATAGCAATACCAATTAAAATACTAACAACGGTTGCCTTTTACAAAGTGTTTGCGAAGAGGTAGGCACTGTGAGAAGTCTCCTATTTCTCGTTTTATTACTTCCGACAAGCCTGAGGGAGGGGTCATTATCACGATCTTCATTTTTCTGACAATAAAATTATGAGGGGAAGGTCAAGCGTCATGCCGCAGGGCACACAGCCAGTAAGTTGCAGATAGGACTTGAACACAGGTCTGAGAATTCCTTCCTTGTAAAAACCAGACGCTGGCTTGCCGAGAGGGCTCTAGAGAAAAACTCCCAACCGCAGTGTAGACAGCAGAAACCGCACCGAAGGGGATGCCGCAGCAAATGTGGATTTGGTTACTAAAAAAGACGAAACCTCCTGAATGGTTGTAATTCATTTAATTTATTTCATTACACCCACTAAAATCTCAGGATCCCACCATTAAGGTGAGTGTCCTGGCACTTTTAATACCCTGCTGGTCAGCCCTTGAGTTAATGGCAGTCTGACCTCCATAAAACGGTGGGGACTGGCACCAGGGATTGCCCTGCAATCATACAGGGACACATAATGCATGCTGACTTTGCCTCTTTAAAAGAATTCCATCTGCTCAAGTAGAATGAAATAAGCTTTTTCTAAGAGAGACAAGGATATTTTTCTCCGGCTGCTCTGAACTGCTTTCTTTTACGGATAGCTACACATATTTACTCCTTACTAATTGCCAGTCACTGTACTTAGACACACTCTGGATACATTATCTCACTTAATCCTCAAGGGGGCTCTAGGAGACAGAGTCCCCTATTACTCCCATGTTTGCTTGTCTTTCGGGCCCCTCACCTGTTTTTCTACGATGTTTCAAAGGTTAGAGGAGAAACTTGAAAAATTATATTGCTGTGTGAGCCGAGCACATGGACTCTTTATTGCTCTCAGGCTCCCAGGTACACTGTGGCTCTCGGAAGGGGTTCACTGAGCAGCGGCTGGTGGGGACAATAATTACATAAGAAGCAATGCTTTAAGCTAGACTCCTCTTTCGGCAGGTTCCCAAGTCAACAGTTGTTTTCACTGAATCAAATCACTTAGAAAATTCTTGAAAACTGAACTTGGCCATTCTTCTGGAGGTATGTCCCTAGTCTCCACCCTTCCTGATACAGCTTGCTCAATTTTCAAAGACTGTGGCATCATGAATCCTCACTTAAACCTCACTTCTGTCAATAGAACCTTCTTGACCAATCATCCCCTGATCTCCATTTTCTCATTTGTGAATGGGATTATTCTAGTTATTCAAACAGATGCTTTTTGAGTACCAATTATGATTATGTCCCAGATACTGTCTTTTTTTTTTTTTTTGAGAGAGAGAGAGAGAGTATTAAAGGGACAGAGAGAGAATCTTAAGCAGACTCTATGCCCAGCATGGAGTCCCCATCACAGGGCTTGATCTTAGGACCCTGGGATCATGACCTGAGCTAAAATCAGGAATTGGATGCTTAACCAACTAAGCCGCCCAGGCTTAGATACTGAAGATACTGAAGATAACCCTGAAGATACTGTTCTAAGTGCTTCACATTTATTATCTCATTTAAATGTCACAAGAATCTGATGAAAAGGAACTATTATTGTCCCTGTTTTATAAATGAAGGCGCAAAGACATGGTGTTCACACAGTTAATGAATGATAGCATTGGGATTCAAAACCTACTGGACTGACTCTCAAGTTCACCCCATTGTCCATTATCCCTGGGGTTCTCGCACCTGAGTGAGCATCAGAATCACCCAGACGGCAGATGCCCCAGAAACTACACGCTGCCCTGCCCGGGGCTCTGCCCCCAGTGTCAGGATCAGAATCAGAATCATAAAAATAAATGTGACTTCAATTCACAACAGGCAGACAGGCTAGTAATTAAAGTTATGGCTTGCTTAATGCATGAAAATAGACATCTCTGAATGAGTGATTCTCATACCACCTCTGACCAGTAAACCTGGGCTGAAATATACATTCATGAATACATTCACCTGAAATATTTTATACTGAAGTAGCAAATTTGGCCTAGGCCCAGTGGCCTCATATTCAGAGCAGGCTTATTTTTGCCTTGAGGAAGAAATCCGATTTGTGACACTAAGCTTCACTACTAACAACTGGAATGTTTATCGAATTCTATTGGGATATCCTTGTGGCTGAGATAGGGCCAGGGTGACATCACATGTGAATCGAGAGCAACTATATGCATTTCTGTAAAGATCACCATCTCACCTGCAGCCCAGAGAGCAGATTTCCCACAAGCACGTTGCCCACAACCGTGAGTACTGATCATACTAACATAAACGCTGGCTCTTGTGTGCTGAGTCCTGCTTCCTTTGTGCCAGGCATTGTCCTGAACTCTTCTCATCTAATCCTAACTAGAGATAGCGAATGTGATGACTGATTCCCATTCTACAGATCAGAAAATTGAGGCAGAGAGAAGCTGACACACAGCTAATAAATGTCTGAACTAGAATCTGACCCAGTCACTGAAACTCTAGAACTCATGATTTTAACCATTTTACTTACCCCCATCTGGGTTTGCACTGATTGTAGCTAATGAGAAACGGGCCATGGATAGTGAATTAATAACAACAACAACATCGGAAGTTAACATGTGCTGCACCCATATTATAACCCCCCTTCCAATGTGCTGGGCCTTTTTCAATTAACGCTTTATCAATTTATATCTATATGTATAACAATTTATATCTATATCTATCTATATCTATATCTAAGGTTTTCAGAGGTTAAATAGCTAGCAAGTAGCAGAGTTGGCATTCAACCCAGGTTGCTTGAAGTAAAAAATAATACATATTATAAATTCAACCCCCAAGGTCATCCAACGTGGGGCAGCATTCCTGCCCTCTGTACACCGGCACTGGGCATTGGAGATGGAATGTTTGCGGGTCCAATGACAGGCAACAGATAAATCCCACATTTTTGCTTTTTTTTTTCCAGATAAAAGCCCTTTAGAAAACATGGTATTTTTTTCCAACTCAATGGCTGTAAAAATCATTGGTTAGCTGAGTGAACATTGACTTGCTATTAATGAGAAGGGGCATTTTGCACACTACATAGTATATACAGAAACTTGCTGTCTTGGAATTAGGTAGCATTTCTGAAATGTCCAATCAGGCCTTCCCCAAAGGAAGAGAAACCATTTTTTTTTAATTAAAAAAAGAGAAAACAAAAACATTTCTTACGTTTCTCTGCTTTCAAACTTATGTAATTGCCAACTCTTTGGGGGTATCTCCAGGCATCAGCTCTCTTCTTTGATTTCCCTAGAAGCACGTAGTCCAGCAGGTGGGTGTTAGCAGACCTAGCCTTCGTACAGCTGCTGCTTGGGTCAGAAAAGACATCTGACGCAAGGTGGGCCAATCAGGGCTCTTTCCCTGAAGTTCTGAATTGGGTCTATGGTAGAACAGAAAACTTGAAACTCAAAGGTTATCCTGTGACCATGTTATCCATTCATATGAAGTGGGGGGAAAAGTACTCAATAGAGAAGAAGCAATGTACAAAATGAAGTAAAAAGAAGAGAACTTACGGCCACAGAAGAAAAGGAAGATGGCTGTCCACTTCTTGGTTCCAGTGCCTCTCTTGCCCAAAGTGCATTCCTGGCCTTGAGAGACACTTCAGTGTCCTCATGATAAGGGCCCTCATCCCTCCTTTCAAAAACTTAATCTCGCTTAGGTGGGTTTATATTACTTAAAACTAAAAGGGCCTTGGGGCGCCTGGGTGGCTCAGTTGGTTGGGTGTCCAACTTCGGCTCGGGTCATGATCTCGCGGTCCGTGAGTTCGAGCCCCGCGTCGGGCTCTGTGCTGACAGCTCAGAGCCTGGAGCCTGTTTCAGATTCTGTGTCTCCCTCTCTCTCTGACCCTCCCCCGTTCATGCTCTGTCTCTCTCTGTCTCAAAAATAAATAAACGTTAAAAAAAAAATTAAAAAAAAAAACCAAAAACTAAAAGGGCCTTGACTTGGTAACAATTTAAACACATTTATGGGCAATTAGCTCCGAATTAAAGCAAGCAGAATTCCCCAACAGTTGCTCAAAGGGAAAACAGTTTCCTTGCTTTCTCTCCTGTTTAAAAGGATCTTCTTGAGTTTGGAACGCCTTTGTTCTTTAGCATAAAAAAGGTGAAGAAAGGTTCCAAGTTTGGGATCCCCAAACTAGACCCTGAGACAAGGCTCTGAGTGAGAACAATGTACTTGGGGAGGTAATTTAGGAAGAGGAGGAGGGAAGGAAGGGAATAAAGTGAGTGTTATTCAAACTGTGACTGCCATGAGGAAGGGAGGCCTAATTCCTCTGGGGGAGCTCTGGAGTTAACTTAGACTGTGTGTCTCAGAGCCATCCCCCGTGGGGACACAGAGCTGGGGTATTCACTTATCACCAACTCCCACCAGAAACTGTGGAGGGTTAGTGGGGGGGACGGTGCATTTCCAGCCTGCTGCTTGGAGGCCACCCTGCTTTGAGGACTAGAGAAATCCCCGGGGGGGGGGGGGGGGGGAGCGGGAGCCATGAGGTACTGGGAGTTGGAAGGCCTGGAGGGATGTGGTGAAGTGTTAAAAGCAAGTGGATATGTGTGGGACCTATAGCTTCTGGTGCTGACGCATAGGAGAATTACACAGATAAGAAAGACTTTAAAGCATACACTTAACGAAAAGATTATTCTAGTCTATTTACTAGAAGGGAGTGATTAGGTATGGTTAAAAGGGAGCAGTTTGTTCCTCTCGAATTCTTTGTTCTTAGAGTCCTTTTTCCATTAACAGGTTGGACTGCGCAAGTGATGTAGGCCATGGGTTCTTCTGGGCCAATTAAAGGGGCCCAGATAAAAACAGTTTTGACTCACAGCTAAAACTGGAGGAAATAATTCTTTTTTTTTTATTTAAAAAAAAATTTTTTTTTAACGTTTATTTATTTTTGAGACAGAGAGAGACAGAGCATGAACAGGGGAAGGGCAGAGAGAGAGGGAGACACAGAATCCGAAACAGGCTCCAGGCTCCGCGCTGTCAGCACAGAGCCCGACGCGGGGCTCGAACTCACAGACCGTGAGATCATGACCTGAGCTGAAGTCAGATGCTTAACCGACCAAGCCACCCAGGTGCCCCTGAAATAATTCTTTTTTTTTTTTTAATATGTATTTATTTTGAGAGAGACAGAGAGGGAGAGAGAAGGGGAAGGGTAGAAAGAGGAGAGAGAGAATCCCAAGCAGGCTCTGTATGGTCAGCGTGGGAGCCTGACATGGGACACGAACCCATGAACCATGAGATCATGACCTGAGCTGAAACCAAGAGAGGGACACTTAGCTGACTGAGCCACCAGGTGCCCCCTGGAGGAAATAATTCTAAGAACAGGTTTCCCCTGTTTTCCCGAAGTAGAGCGTTCCTATGAAAACTTTCATGAGCAGAAATGGAGTAAAGCAAAGAAGCAATCACCGTTAATTTACATGGAAATTTTTTGAGCACTCCCAGACCCAAACAATAACCTCTCTTAGGATTTTCTGATAGTTTAGCACATATCCCTTAGGACATATCTTGCAAAGGGATGCACAAAATAAATCGAGATAAAGCACAGATGCTCACAGACACTGTTCGAAGCTAGACAGTTTGATGCCAAGGTGCTGAGGGTAGTTCCTGGGGAAGGAGCTCCACGGGGCCACTCTCCGTGTGCTGGGTGAGTGCTGGCTCCATAAGAGCTCACCACGAAGCAAATGCTGAATGCTATTTTCGCGTTTCACTGTTTTTCGTAAAAGCCCATGCCATCTTTGCATTGTCTTCGGGCAGCCAAAACAACTACTAACCTAGGTCTTTCACAGAGGAAAGTGGTGGAATAGGAACTTTCAAGAAGCGCCTGTAATCCCCTGCATTCACCTCCTCTTGCAGCCTGCAGAGCTGGAAGAGAGGGGACCAGCTGAAGAATCTCCCACTCACAGAGTGGTGACATGTTTATTCAAAAGGGCCACAGAAAGGGCTGCAACCTTGGTAAGGCTTTGTATATATGCGGAGTCACAGAGGGTGGAAGAGGTCTGTGGTAGAAGCCAATGGTTCAAGGCCCAAGGGATGGCAGCTTTTCTTCCGTAACGACCCCCTTAAGGAAATACGGGAAACAATCCCTTACTTGGAAGTCACAGGGGCTAACGAAGCAGGGGAGACATACAGGGTTCTGCTACTATCTTGGAGAACAGAAGTGGAGGCTGACAGGAGTTCTACCAGCTGAGTGGAGCTTGGGTCAGCACTCACAACAGGCACCATCCAGGGGGTGCTGGGCCATCCGGAAGTGCTGATGTGCCCTCTCTGCTAAGCAGCTTCCTCCTTGCTTTTCTCTGCTGCTCCTTATATCCCTACCTCCTTTCAAACTCCTTAAGCCCCATCCATCCAGATCCTCCAGCCTCCCCACCCTGATTTCTGCTCTCTGGTGATTCTTTCCACGTGGGTGCCCACCAACATTGGACCTGAATCTTGTTCTGTTAGTAGGTTTTTTTCTTATGCACATGCCTAGTCCCTCTATTAGTTCACAACTAGTTCGGGGAAGGGATGGAGACAAACAAAGATAAAAGAGAATAACGAACGCCCTATTTTTTATCCATGTTTCTCACTGGCTGTGGTCCGATATTCTACAATAACAGCATGGTGGCCAAACATGGATCCGAAGCCAGACTGCCTGGATCTGCATCTCTGCTCTGCCTGTAATGCTTATAGCTGTTTCCTACGTAAACTACCTGGGTCCAAGGGACCGGTACAGTTAGCGCTCAACAAATATTTGCTGGATGGATGAAGGAATGAACCATAGAACAAAAAAATAAAGGGAATAGAATGTCTCCTACATGTTGAGAGTTCAAGGAGCAGGCCTGCCTGTACCATCTGTGAGACCTGGGACCGGAGAAGAAGGGAAGCCCCCAGCACGGCTCCATCCACAGGGAGGGGATCTTGCGTCATCTTGCTGGGTGTGCGGACACCCAGCCTGTATGTCTGAGCTCTGCTCTCCACTACAGGGAAGTCACCACTAGACCTCCAGCAGGGCTTGGGGATTGCGGTCTTGGGAAAGAGACCTGGAAAGGAGCCCCAAGCAGGGCCTGGCAGTAGTCTTGCGGCCATTTGGGCAGAACACTGGGGACTCCAAGTACTCACAAGCGGCCTGAGCACTCAATGTGCCTATCCCTTCATCCTGTAGATTCCCGTCCTGTGCAGAGAATATATCCAGAGGAGGGTCAGGTGCATTCACTTTGTGAACTTCACCAGTCTGTGTACACATATACTTCATGAATTTTTCTGTGTATGCTATACTTTGATAAAATTTTAATGAAAGATAAATAGGTGTACAGATAGTAAAGCAGATTCTAAATGTTAACGATCGTTGAATCTAGGTAGCACGAGTGTGTCCGTTGTACCGTTCTCTCAATTTTTCCATGTACTTGATTTTTCAAATAGTAACGAGTTGGAAAAATTACAAGAGTGGCAAATACTCTAAAGGCCAAGTCCACGATGTGATAAGACCTCACCACACGAGAATGAACGTAGCCAGGGAGGTGTGATCGCTGCCAGGCCATCTGGAGCCTTGTGAACAAGTAAAAGGTTCCGGCTCCAGTGTCTTAGCTCTGTGGACTCACAGCCTCACAGGGAAACTTGTAAGAAGTAGAAAAAGGCATGCCTTCTGTCAGCCACACCAGTCCACACCAGGGCACCTGGATTGGGAAGCAGCTACTCTAGCATCGTGAACGAATTACATCATCATAAACAGCCTGTTTGGGGAAGAAGTTACTTAGGTAAAGAGGTAGAAAAGAAAATTCCCGGGTAAAGGGATCAGCATGGACCAAGGTCCTGAGGCAGGACTAAGCACGATCAGGGACTGACAGGGGCCTGCTGCAGCGTAGGTGCAGAGAACTTGCAAGAGCTTGATGTGACCTAAGGCTGGAAAGATCAGCGGGGAAGAGAAAATTTGTGACACGGAAGCATGGCAACTACCCAGTAATAGCAGACTTGCTGAAAAACTGGATTCTGCCATTGGCTAACTATGATGTGGGACTTAACCTGTCTAAACCTCAGCGTCCTCACCTGTAAAATGGGAAGAGTTTTATATTAGAAGATCTAATGAACTCTGGCAAGTAACTCCAGGAAACACAATATTTAATAAATGTTCACAGCATTTCTTCTTCTTACTGCATTCCCTTCTAGCATTTACCCTCCGCCGCCAACATCGTGCTGGCATGGCAGCTAAAACTTAAAGCCCATACAATGTGCCAGGTGCTCATCTAAGCCCTTTATATGTATTAACTCATTCAATCTTCACAATAAACTTTTATGATATGGGTACTACTTTGTCCCCATTTTAAAGACGAGGAAACTGAGGCATGTTCACTGATTTGGCCAAGATCACACAGAAAGTGGCTGAGCCAGCATTTAGCTAAGGAGCCAGGCTCTAGAGACTGTGTGTTTAACCACTGTGGACTATTGCTTCTTTCACAAATAGGCAAGAAGGAGGGATCTACACATTTAAAAGGCAGCATACCTGCAAACTGTCCCTTCTGCATCACACCAGGTCCACGGAACAACAGCTTGGGGGCGAGCAGCGCCACCACACCACTAACTTTGTTAGGAGCGCTTTTCTGTGTCCAACCCCCAGGGGTTAAGACGCTGCTCTGGATCCCCTCCTATCCATCTCAACAAATGCCTCAACCTTGAAGCACACCTGAGCTGGGAGAAAAATGAAATCAGCTCTTTGGAATGGCAGCATCAGTTTTTATCCACTACTGTCACTGAGTGTCAGTGGTGCAAAGCCTGGGGAAATGTTGACTGGTCGTGGGCTCCTTGTACGACGTGGGGCTGTGAGATTATTCCGGGGCTTCAGGAAGTGAGCCAATCTTTCCACCCCCCGCCCCTTTTCTTTCTGTTTTGAAGGAGCCATCCAATATATCTCTCCGCTTGGGCGGACTGAACTGAACAAATGGGACTGAACTGTTTTCATAACTCTGGGCTAGCTCAAGCAGGGACCAGTGGGAAGATAGAAACATCACTGGCTAATTGAACAGAGAAATTTTAACATAAATAACCGTGAACTAGAAGAAGGTGGCTGATCCCAAGTGAAATCCCAAGTGAAAGAACAACTCCTCCCTCTAGGCTGAAGACGGGGCATGAGGCACAAAGGACCCAAGTCTCCTCCTGTGAGGCAGGGTTCAGATCTCTGAAGAGGGTGCGGCTACTACAGAGCCTGGAGAAACTTGCCAGAGGGCACACTGCTAGAAGTCTCTAGAAGTGGCCTGCCATGGTCATGTTTGGGCCAGGAGTGGTGAGATCAGGGCCTGAGGGCACCAGTGGAGCTGGCCCCTTCCAGAGGACTCAGCTTTCGCATTGAATAAAAAATAGAATACTGAACCCTGAAGGGAAGCATCCTCCTGCCTCTAGAGCCTTGCAGGATCATTTCAGTGTCCTCTTTTGACAAAAACCGGCATTCTGTCAGCCAGCAAAGGGTCCAGTACTGGTTGAGTCAAAGCAGTGCAAAGAAAGTGAGGATTAGAAGCTGAGAGAGAATAAATTGATAACTAGGATTCAGATGCATATGAAGCAGTCAGAAAATGGGATGTTGGAACTAGCATGCCATTATACTTAATCCTTTTGAGAGCACCTATATCTAGTTCAGTCTCTTAAAGGTAGTAAAGAACCCAACAGTTATATAGAGAGCGTGTGCAAATGTCTTCCTCTGGCAACAATGCGTTTAAATCTTACAGCTGTGTGTGTGTGTGTGTGTGTGTGTGTGTGTGTGTGTGTGTGTAACTGATGCTCTAGGGAGGTGCTCTATCAAATCCATGAAGCAAAGACTGTGTTTCATTCATCATTATATCCCTAAGGCTTAGTATACTACTCTGCATACAGAAAACACTCCACAAATATTTATTAAATGAATAAATGAGGGGTGCCTGGGTGGCTCAGTCAGGTGAGCATCTGACTCTTGGTTTTGGCTCAGGTCATGATTTCACGGTTTGTGAGTTTGTGCCCCTTGCTGGGCTCTATGCTACCAGTGCAGAGTCTGCTTGGGATTCTCTCTGTCTCCCTCTCTCTCTGTCCCTCCTCAGCACACACTCTCTCTCTCTCTCTCAAAATAAATAAACTTTAAAAAAATGAATGAATGAGTGAATGAATGCTTGGCTTATCCTGTGGTATAGCCTGTGCTATACCCTTGAGTAACTAAAGGAGCTTACACCTACCCTGATGTGAAAATCAATGGGGGAATGAAGTGTTGGCTGATTGCAGAGGGTGGTACTTAAGGCTCCAAGGGCCGGGACCTCCTACATTAGAATGGCCGCCCAACTTCCCTTAGCCAGACTGCAAACATACCCAGCCTGGCCTGGCAAAGTGCCTCCTGGATAACAGCTCATGTGTACTCTTTCCCCAACTCTTCTCATAACTGATTTTTCCTCATCTTTTGAATAAAAGGCCTTCCCCTGACCACCTTATCAAAAGTGGCCTCCTCACTCCATCCCTCCAATTATTCCTTATCATAATGATACCCAAACTTTGCTGCCCATTAGAGTCACCTGGGGACCTTTTAGAAACCCAAATTACAATAAAATCCCAAGGCAGTGTGGCTCTGGGTAGGTAGATAGATAGATAAATAGATAGATAGATAGATAGATAGATAGATACAAAGAACAGAATTGAGAGGCTAGAAGTAAACTGTTACATGTATGCTCAACTGACTTTAGACAAAGGTAGAGAGATAAACCAATGGGAAAAGAATATTTTTTTCAACAAATCTTCTGGGATAATTGGATATCCACATGCAAAAGGATGAATTTTGATGCCTACCTCACACCATACACAAAAGTTTACTCAAATGGATCACAAACTTAAATGCAAGAGGACTACAGAACTTTTAGAAGAAAATTTCTGTGATCTTGGGTTAGTCAAAGAGTTTTTAGAAATGACACCCAAAGCATAACTTATTTTTAAAAAACCTGACAGGGGCGCCTGGGTGGCTCAGTCAGTTAAGCAACTGACTTCGGCTCAGGTCATGATCTCACGGTTCGTGGGTTCGAGCCCCACATTGGGCTCTGTGCTGACAGCTCAGAGCCTGGAGCCTGCTTCAGATTCTGTCTCCCTCTCTCTCTCTGCCCCTCCCCCACTTGTGCTCTGTCTCTCTCTCTCTCTCTCTCTCTCTCAAAAATAAATAAAATGTAAAAAAAAATTTAAAAAATAAAAAATAAAAATAAAAAACCTGACAAAACAGACTTCATTAAAATGAAAAACTTTTGGGGGCGCCTGGGTGGCGCAGTCGGTTAAGCGTCCGACTTCAGCCAGGTCACGATCTCGCGGTCTGTGAGTTCGAGCCCCGCGTCAGGCTCTGGGCTGATGGCTCGGAGCCTGGAGCCTGTTTCCGATTCTGTGTCTCCCTCTCTCTCTGCCCCTCCCCCGTTCATGCTCTGTCTCTCTCTGTCCCCCAAAAAAAAAAAAACCAAAAAACAAAAAACGTTGGAAAAAAAAAATGAAAAACTTTTGTGCTGCAAAAGATATTGTTAAGAAAAATGAAAAGACAAACCACAGACTGGGAGGAGGTATTTCCAGAACTATATGTCTGATACAGGAGTGTCTAGAATATATAAGGAATTCTTACAACTCAGTGAGAAGAAGACAAACAGCCAAGTTAAAAATGGGCAAAAGATGGGAATAGGTATTTCACCAAATAAGGTGCATAAATGGCTGATAAACCCTTGAAAAGATGCTCAACATCATTAGGCCTCGGGAAAATGCAAATGAAAACCACAATGTGATACCACTTCATACCCACAATAATGGCTATAATCACAGAGACAATAACTAATGTTGGTGGGAATGTGGAGACACCAGAATTGCAGAGAGCGCTAGTGGGAATGTAGAAGAGTACAGCCACTTTGGAAAACAGTTTTGAAGGGGTTTAGAAGGAGCTTCCTTAAAATGTGGCACTTTGGCATGTGGATTATTTTGAACTGAAATCGACCAAGGCCCAAAAGACTCAGAGCATTTTACCTCCTCCTTCACTGCCTAAAAGAAATTTAGATAGAGGGTCTGGTCCAGGAAAATAGCTATCACCAGGCATAACTGCAAAGAGTATGCGCCAGATGTGGTAAACTGGGGGAAGTCTGGCAGGGCTTTCAGATAAAATTCCTCTCTGTGTCCCCCTGTCTCTGCATGGCATGACAACCATTTGTTTATCAAACATCTGCTCTTCCCATCTTCCTGTAAATTGTCTCCCTCCCCTTTGAAATACCAGACCCCTGCTTCCTTTTCCATAGCTCAGGATGCATATAAGCCCCAACTGCCTGACTGTGTGTCTTATACTCTAATAGGGCTCCCATATACCTCTAATTAAATTTGTTTTCTTCCTGTTAATCTGTCTTTAATTTAATTAATAGACCAGCCAGAAGAACCTAGAAGGGTAAAGAAAAAAATCTTCCTCCCCTGAAATTTGATAGTTCCTTAAAAAGCTAAACATAGAGTTACTGTACGATCTAGCAAATACACTTCTAGATGTCCCAAAGGAAATGAAAATATATGTCCGTGTAAAGACCTGTAGGTGAACATTTAAAAAAAATTATTTACCAAAAACTGGAGACAATTCTAATGCATGTCAACCGGTAAAATACATAGTATATCCATACAACGGAACCAATTAAGCAATAAAAAAGAATAAAGTCCTGATGCATGTACAACATCGATGAGCCTCAAAAACATTAGGCTAACTGAAAAAGACCAGGCACCAAAGACTATATATTGAATGATTTCACTTCTATGAAATAGCCAGACAAAAGAAATGTATAGAGAAAAAAAGTAGAACAACGGTTGCCTAGGGGCAGAGGGCGAGAACAAGGATTGACTGCAAAAGTATACAATGGATGTTCTGGGAGATGGAAAGTGTTATAAAACTGGATGGCGGTGATAGTGGCGAAACTGTAGACATACTAACAATCGTTTAATTATACTCAAAATGTAGAATAAAATGGATGAATTTTATGGTATATAAATTACTCCTCAACAAAGCTGTTTTTAAAAAATTCCCAATATCCGGGCTCCTGTCAGTAAAATTCAATGAAAATTGCTGGAGTGAGTTTAGGCATCTTTAAACCTCCTCAAGGAGCTCTACTGGGCAGACAGGGATGAGAACCAGTGGGCTGGGCTATCACCATGCTGCTCAGTGTAGCCTGAGGACCAGCAGCATCAGTATCATCTGGAAGCTGGTTAGAGATGTTGAATCTCAAGCTTGACTCCAGACCTGATTCAGTATCCGCATTTAACTAAGATCCCCACATGATGTAGATGCATATCGAAGTCTGAGAGTCACTGCCCTGTGACCACGCTTTAATGATTTGTTTCAGATATTTCCTTATTTCTTTGCTGTCTACCTCCAGGACAGTTAGTACAACTCCACGTTGAATGCAGTGTGGATAGAGCTTCAACCAAACTTTTGAGAAGGCAGGATCCCTGTCTGCCTTGCTCACTGCTACTTCTCCATACCAAGCAGAATCCCTGCCACATAGCTGATACTAAAGTACACACTTCTGGAATGCATAAGTAATTATCAGCCTTGACCTCACTCCTCTTTTCTAACTATTGGAATCCTACTAATATTCAAGACCTAGATGAAAGACTAGCTCTCCAGAGAAAGTCAGTTTCCCTCCTCTGTGACCCCACTGGTCCTGTATTCGCCTATCAGGAAGCGGTGGGAGCACCCCGCCCCATAGAAAGGGCATCAACCAATGGAGCTACACCATGGAAACGGTTGGAGCTTCTCCGCACAAATTAACCAGTTAATACATAGAAAGTATTCTACTATTATTATGAGAGTTCTACTTAATGTTATTATGTGTCTACCTTATGGGCACCCACTGGTGAACAAGAACAATTATGGCCCCTTGTCTTCTGTGGAAGTTACACTTCACTGTGAGAAATACAGGCATAAAGATGCTGGCCATCTTTAAATGTTAACAAATACTAACCTCCTTTCCTATGTTCCCCTTCCTTGCTGCATGGAGGCTAATTCTCCTAGCTTGGATTCTCCTAATCAGAGAATGAGAGCAGAGTCTGAGCGGAGGATTCTGGTGTAAATAATGTCTTTGGGAGGTATGGAAACATCAAGGGGGGAATAAGTGAGATAGGAAAGGAAAGAACCACATAAAACAATGTGTTATCATGTCAGATACCACTGTGGGCAAGTGGGACTAAATCTTAGTGGGGAAATATGGGAGGACTAATGAACTGTCCCAACTGAGGGGCAAAGAAGCTGGAGTATTTTCTGTTGGCTTCCTATCTGTTACTGGTTGAAGGTTGCTCCTGGAACCATTAAGTCTCCATAGCTTCAGATTTGCCAGGGATGCTCCATTAGCCAGAGGGGAGAAAAATAGAGATGTGCAGGTATTTAAAACAGGTAGAGTAAAAAAAAAAAAAAAAAAAAGGTAGACTATATGCCAAGGAAATAGTCATGAAAAGCTCAGAAAATAATGTTGAGGTGGGGGGGTGGGGAAACAGATACTTTGCCCTGGGAACTAGAATATGAATGGACGAGAGACAGTCCAATTTTCAGTTTAGTGGCTCAATGAGGCTAACCTGGAAGGACAGAAGTCTTCTGGTTCAGAGGGTTTCTGGTGAATCACAGAAAACAACAACAACAACAACAACCTTGTCTTAGAGGCCAAGTCAGTCGCTGGCAGCATGGAGAAAAAGCAGACTGAGTTAAATAGAAATGACGTTTCATTTACCTTGTCATCCACTCTGATGGCCACCTACAGGCCCTCTGATGAAATACCCAGTGACCATTGGCTCTGACCTCTGTTCTTGGGCCAATGTTACAACTTTGTAGGTGCAGCCCCCAGCGTTCTCTGGGGTGAGTGCTTGTGGATGTGTAGTGTTTGGGGAGGGAGACGTAAAACAGGCACTCTGGGGCTATACTGGGAGTCCCGGACCCAGCCCACAGATAGGCAGTTACTAAGTAGAGCTGAAAGATCCCAGTCAGCCAAGCCGTCTCCTCATTTCAACGTGGCACTCTTCCCAGCTGGGGTCTTTGGTGGCAATTCAAATATTCTATCACATTATTTTCCAATTTCAGGCATTTCCCTAGCTGGACTCTCAAGGGGTCTATTTTCCAAGAGTTCAGAAACATTGTCCTGCTCGCCATCTGCCTTGATGGCCTGACATATTGGACACTGACTCTGGGACCAAAACATGTGTGGCCCAAGGACACCATCCTGCCCTCAGCCTGTGGCACCTGGGAGATGGCACAAACACAAACCTCTGAACCCAGCTGAACCAAACACCAGGCCTCCAGGCAAATGGCCTCTCCAGCCTTGCTGGCATTTATTCAGCCCTTGCTAGGTGAATGCAGATTACATTCACCCCCAAGCCTTCACTATGTCCCATTTGCCAATGAATAATGTGACAATTTGGCTTTTTCCAATATGGTCATGCAGCATCTGTAAGATACCGAAGGCACTTAAATACGGCGTTTTAGTACCAGTTCGACCTTATTAGGTATCAACAACTGGACCTTGGCCCCTAGGTGGGTGGTTAGTTTTTTGACTTTTGCTGCCTCTCCAGCTCTCCTGTGAATCACCTTCTACATTTCAGGGGACTGCATCTAAGAATAATTCATGTTCTTTGAAGGGAGCGGAGAGGCAGGGGCACAGCTGGAGCCGGAACTCTGCAGCTCTCGCAGGAGCCAGCCTGGAATAGCTGCAAAGGACTTGAGCCAAAAATTGCACACCCATTAGTCAGTGTGATGAAAAGTGATTAGCATTTAGCACAACCATGGCAACCTTCGAATTCAGACAAGCCCTTGCCCCCAGCTCACTGCTCGATTCTGGCTCTCGGTGATACCGATGTCACTAATTGGTGACACAACTCATTTTCTTGAGTTCCCCCGCCCCCACTCCCTACAAATCTGTTGTTTGACCCTGGAGGGGTGTGTGTGTGTGGGGGGGGGGTTGGAGGGGTGTGGGGGGGTGGAGGGGTGTGTGTGTGGGGGGGTGGCTGGGCGGGTGGCTGAGGGCGCGCACGCACATGCACACACGCAGCTAGGCAGGACCCAATGTAAGCGAGAAAGGGGAGGGACAAAAGTGGAATGAAGACGTAGGTTAGCTAATCACCTTGGCCCGTGTGCGATGGAATCCCCAGGATGCCTCTGTACCACACAGGCCCGGGAATTCTGTGGCTGAGACAGTGCTCCTTCTGACGGACTGGTTGGGTTCAAAGAAATTGCTCATGGGTTGGCTGAAACCAAACAAGTGCTGTTTTCACTCTGATGAACGAGGTATGGTTGCTCATCACTGCACCAAGGCCTCTCTCAAGAGTTGCAGTCTGGCCTATTCTCCTCAATAGAGGAACCCCCTCTACCATACCCATTATAGGTGGTTAGCTCCTGCCTCTGCTTAAGCCAGGGGCGGCACGCTCAGCTACCTTCAGGTAGCTGCTTCAGCGCTGAGCCTAAAACAACAGGAGAACCAGAAACACATGCCTCAGTGAACGGGAGCAGCAGCTTCCGATCTCGGTTTGACTGTTAAACGCAGGATGGAGAGTGGTGTGTGTGTGTGTGTGTGTGTGTGTGTAGGAGAGAAAGGGAGAGGGCAAGAGCAAGAACACATCATCATTTCAATTATTATTCTTTTTAAACATCAAACTTAAAGAAAACACTGAGTGGGCAAACAGTATCCATCCACAAGTAAGTGATGCTTCACCGGCCACCAGTTTACAGCCGTGGCTTAAGCAGATAACAGGGAGCACAGCTCATAAAGCAACCCATCGCACATAAAAGCTTCTGTAATGTACTCATCGCTTTACGAAGATCTTGTTGCACGGGTCCCATTCATTTTTTTTTTAACTCATTCAAAAAAATTTTAGTAAGTATTTATTTATTATGCTCTAGGTCTTCTTAACTGAGGAATCCATCCAGAAAACCCAGGGAAAAGACGGGGCTTTCTCCTGGAGAGTTCACCGTACCTACCGGAGGATAATTACCACCCCCCCCCCGCCCCCCGCATCCTTACCATCCCGGTCTTACCATCTTCTGTTTCTAGACCAAACAGCCCAACCCTTCCTAAAATTTCAGGGTTTCTCCTTTTGTTTTTTAGTTTGTTAATATCCTTCCTAAAATGTGGCACTAGGGTAAAGTACTAGTTATGGAGCCCCATTCTGAATGCGTTATGATTCAGAAATTTTCTCAAATACTTTGCGGCACGCATGTTAATGCACTGCTGTTCAATATACCTACCACCCTTTTATGGGGTATCTGGGTTTCGGTGAGGGCACATATCTTCATTTTCTAAGAATCCCAACACATAAACTGCTCCACAGACATCTCTGCACGCAGCAAGTACAATCTGTTTTCATATCCTTTGTCACTTAATGGAACACGGTACACGCACAGCCAAGCTTGTTTGCTTTCTTGTGCCTCTATTTCCAAAAGGTCACAGATTTCATGAAGTGCCACGTGACATAAGCGTTTCCGGGAGCACTTGAGGAAAATAACATTAATTGCCTGCGACTCCAATTGGCTTTATGACAGTAGCCAGGCCGGTGGCTGGGAAAAGACACCCCAGAACAGCTGTCAAATACAAAACACGGCAGAAAGGCATCAAATGCCAACAGCCCTTCCTGCATAGAACTGGCATTCGAGAGGCCCACACAGACCTAGCAATCAGAAACATCTCCCTCCATGTGAAGATTTTCAAATCTGCTTAATTTAAAATGGTTTCTGTGGAGCGTGCGGAACATGCCACATTTCAGCTCTGGCTGGCAGTCAGCTACACTTGGAAGAACAAAACCCCAAACCCACTCATCATTAGCAGAATGTTTAGGAATGTACACAATGATTAGGCCACAATTACATTATTTATCCAGCCTTTGCTAGGTGCGTATTTTTGTAATTAGAGATGATCTGGGGAGGACCACATGGAAATGAACAACCTCGATCTGCCAAGAATAACGTGCTTGAGCAATCATTCAAGTATCCTCAAATGATCATCCTGTTTCTCTCCTCTCTAAACATTCATCAGAAATTGGGCATGAGCTCTGGGTAAGTGTTTTTTGTTTTTGTTTTTTGTTTTTGTTTTTTTTTTTTTTTACCTCTTGATGACATACGAGATGTAAAAACTGAGGCCTGTGATGAGCTGGGAATGTTGGACTTGGTCGTCCCCCTCAGGGTTTGTGTTGCTATAGGAAAACCGGCTTGAGAATTGGAGATCAGGGTCTGATCCTGAATCCTACTGCTTAATACCGACCAGGTAATTGAGCCGTCAAAATGATTTTCGAGGAGATCCCAATGCATCTATAGACCCGAGCTGAAAAATATGAAGCACTATGCAGACGTATTGAGCTACTATCATTATTGCTGTTCTATTTCCCCGAAACACCTATGCTGAAATCTTAACAAGTAGTTACAACTACTTGTCATGGTTTGCTTGTTTGTTTTAGCCAGAACTGCAGGATCAGTTACCCAAAGCCACTGCTACTCCTGTGTCTCCCACAGGCTGCGGACTACAGACCCCTGGCTAGATGGAGCCCACAGAGACATTTTATTGGACTTGCCATGTTTTGTTTGTTTTTTTTTTTTTAATTGACTTGCTTGCCAACATTTTACATATGTGATTTTTCAGACTGATATTTTCGTTTGGCGTTTTCACAGGCAGGGTTCGGATTTCCTACATCTATTGAAAGAAGATTTGGCAACGTGGGCTTGGATTCCCTACAGCTGCAATTGCAGGAGCTGAGTAGCGGCTGCCCCGAGGACATGTAACCCTCACCGACTGTGGTCCCCACCTGGCCTCCCTCACTTGTGTCTTCTGTCAAAACCCCATCAGCATCTGGATGTCAACTCCTGCTCTTCCCTTTTTTTTTTTTTTTTTTTGTTGCAGAGACAAATAGCTCTCTAAAATATCAAAAAGGATAGGATCAAGAATAATAAAGAGAAGCAACGAGGCTGAATAACCAGCTTATTGGACATTAATAAAGAAGAACAGAGATGCCAAACATTATTCGTGAGAAGCAGTAGGGTAATGTGGTTAAAAATATGAACAAAATACTAAAGCAGTGTCAAGTCACGGCTTCAGTCCTGAATCGTGTAGGAAACTTAACTAAAGCTCTATGGGCCTCGGTTTCCTGGTCTGCCATATGAGAATAATAATAGGTTTTTTAGAATTCATTTCAATAACAAGGATTTACTAAGCACCCACTGAATACCTGAGACTCTTCCGAAGCACTGGTAATGCAACTACAATTCAAAGCAAGTCTGGACTCATGTGGTTTGTATTAAACAAATGAGTTCACGTTAGATACCTAGGACAATCTCTGGCACATAATAAATACTCATTTATTATAATTTTATTCAAAATATGCTGTCGACTCAAAAGTAGTTACTTAAATCAGAAATGGTTAATCTAGGGGGCGCCTGGGCAGCTCAAGTGATGAAGCCTCTGACTCTTGATCTCTGCTCAGGTCATGATCTCACGGTTCGTGGGTTTGTGCCCCTCGTCAGGCTCTGTGCTGACAGTGTGGAACCTGCTTGGGATTCTCTCTCTCCTCTCTGCCCCTCCCCCACCCACGGGCACTCTCTCTCCCTCTCTCTCTAATAAATAAACTTAAAAAAAAACAGAAATGGTAAATCTGTTTAAGCTTATATTTTGTTTCCTGAGAGTAGCCACCAGAAATACGGTGTTAAGAATGAGGCCGAGGCCTCATCCAGGCTCAGCAGGAAGAAATGCAGTGATTGATTATTGATGCCAACACAGGCTTGAGTTACGTGTGCAGAAATTTATTTTGATGGGTTTTGTATCCAGGTTTAAAGAATCCCTAAGTTCCGTAAATTACATTTCTGCAAATGTAAATGTCTGCCTCGCTTGTCAGTGCCAACAGTCTCTCTGAGACTCCTTGTTCGGGGAGAGACAAAAATCATCATCTTTGAGTTTGGTCTTTTTAGCAGACAGCTCAGAAGAACATGGCCATGCTCTGGCGCTGCAGATGTGCTGAGAACACGCAAAGCTCGAAGGGCTACAGTCTGTGATGAGGAAGGGTTTGAAGACGTCTATTCCAATAAGTGGCTCTAACGACGACCCTCTCAGCGCTACAAACCCAACTCAAGGGAACAGAAATGCCTGCTCAGTAAGGATAAATTTCTCTTCAATAAAATATTGAGAAAGAAAGAAAGAAAAGAACATTCTAACAAACCATACCACAAAGCCCCAGAGTTAGCCCCTGGCAGGTCTAGAGGCTACAATGCTCAGTGGGGGTGCCTGTGCCCTCACTGATGTCTCAGGCTTGATTCCCCCTTAAGTCTGTTCTGCAATTCCGGACGAGGCAAAGGTGGAAAGTCATCGCGAGTTTCCTCCCTCACAGACAAATCCAAATGTTCACTCTTTGCAAACTCCTCCGGGGCAAAAATGAAATAAAACCTTTCCCTACAATATTAAATGTAAACCTACCGTGCTCCCTGGAAGCTTGCACCTGCTGCCCCAGCCCAGGGCTTCTTGCCGTCTTCCGTCAGAATCACACATGGCAGCCACGTTCACAGGGATAAAGAATTCAGAGCCACAGGCTGCTGATGGGAGAGGTCACTGGATAATGAAATAGAGGAAGCATGTCTGGGCCTCCAGGTTAAAGGTGAACAGTCCATGTGACATCCCGTTATTAAGCAGACACGAGCAATAACGGTGGGGTGGGGGAGACTCTGCACAATGGCTCAAATGTGCTCTTCCTGCTTAGCTCTTCTCGCCCCTTGGATGCTGGATGTTTGCAAATGGTCCTCTCCAGGCTGCTCACCCGTACATTCTGTTACAGTTCCAGAGGATCCATATTGTGCCTATCCAGGAGAGACAAAACCTGTGTTACGCCCAAGTAGGGGGACTTTCTGACGGATGTGATGGCACAAGCGGATGGCCTCCTGTTCCCTACATGGCACTCAGGTCTAAGCACCTTTCACGTATATCATTTATTATTTATTTGTACAGCTACTTGTTACGGTCAGTCTCCCCTACCAGTTTGTAGGCATTTTACCGACACAGACCGGGTCAGGTTTTTTGTTTGTTTGTTTGTTTGTTTGTTTACCATGCTGTTCCTATACTCTAGCACAAGGGCCAGAAACTTTTTCTGTATAGTATAGTATAAAAGTATATACTATAGTATATACTATATATATATATAGTGTGTATATATATATATATATATATACTATATATATATATAGTATATAGTATATAGTATATAGTATATAGTATATAGTATATACTATAAAAGTATAGTAAAGACTTTTGGCTTTGGGGACGATAAGGCCTCTTTTGGGGTTATTCAACTCTACTGCTATTGCTTGAAAGTGGCCAAAGATAATATGTAAACAAATGGGCATGGCTGTGTTCCACTACAAATTTATTTACAAAAATAGATGGTGGGCTGTATTTGGTCTATGGGCCATTTGCTGCCACCTGACCCAGTGCAAGAAATCATTAATAAATCTACATTAAATAAAAAATAAGAATTTTCATCTCCTTGTTGAGTCCCATCGAGGACTAAAGACGAGAGTACCATATGATGGTTTGAAAGCAGGGTCGTAGGGACAGAGGACTAGGTACCAGGGGGATGGCCAGGGCCCTTAGGATGGGGAATGTCCTGTTTCCTGGTCTGGGTACTGGTTATACAGTGAATTACTTTGTGAAAATCTTCAGGCCATGCACTTAAATTTGAGTACTTTTCTGCAAGCACATTATACTCTGAAAAAAGTCTACAAGCTAAGAAATAAATATGTAAATAAAACAAGGTAAGGGCTAAAGAGAGACAGCACAGCATCATTGCCTGCTCAGTTTGAGCTTCCCTAATGACGGCTGATGAAAGGAAGTGTCTCCCAGCAAATAGAGTGTAGGCCTGGAAGATCAGCCATATCGCCTCTTTGCAAACACAGGTGAAAATACTGCTGTCAGTTCCACAGGTAAAGTTGGCGTCCTGATTATCAAATGACCTTGGAAATAAAGAGGGAGCGTGGAAACTCTCTGAGCCTCTAATTTTTCACCTCTAAAATAATCGCGTCTAACCCACAGCTCTGTTGTGAGGATTCAACCGGATGATGTATATAAAACTCCTAGAACAGTTCTGGTATCGGTGAATGTCTATGATCAGTACCCAGGGAATGTCAGGTAAGAAGAAAAAAGAGCCTAATGGAAAGAAGGTGTGCTGGGCATCTTCCATTTGCTCCCTCGTGCATTATCCAATCTCCTCTGCTCCCTGCCCTGAGATTAGCCAGCATGGGCCCCATCAGACGGCTCCCCTGCCTTTCCTGGTTCCCGGTGTGAACAATGGGGCACGAGAAAGAGCCGGGTCACGGCACTGATTTCCCCCGGCTCCTCCCTGCGGCATTCATCAATGAAATGGAGGTGAACATCCCTTTCCACCTAGCTGCTTTGTCTTCATGTCCCCATAAATGATCCTCCCCATGCTAACTCAGGACACTGGGTGGGACCAGTTCCCTGCTAACAGGAACTATGGGGTATGGGAGTATTCCTGTGGTTTCCCCTGTGCACATCTTTGTCCTGGGTTTCCAGGACTCTGATGAGTGTGTCAACAACACATTAGGAAGGTGAACTCAAATGTGAGCGAGGCAGGAAAATTTCTGAAAATAATGTCTTGTTGTCTCTTTTGCCTCGATTATGGGATGTGGAAAAACAAGGGTTATTTTTCTCTAGGCCTGGCACAAAAAGGTTATAAGGCTTTGTCAAATCTGGGCTTTCTTGCTTCAGGAGCTAAGCCTAAGTCGGTTTTTCAGAGGTGAAGACAGCAGTTAAAGGCCAACCTAAATGCATGGGCTTTATTTGAGCATGGATGCTCAGGGAGACAAGGTGATGGGGGGTTTCAAGAGGGATCGTGGGGGGCACACCTTCACTCCCAAGAACAAGCCTTCGGGTGGAGCCGCTGTGCATTTTTAGAACTGCAGCAAAGAGCTCTCACCCGAGCCTTTCACAAAAGTATCTGCCCTCTTGGAAGGCACACATGGGCCGGGCCAGCGAGTCCTACAGCAGTGACCATGATGTGCTGGCAGTTAGAGGCCTTTCTAGTTAATTGTTGGGACCATGCAAAGCCCTCAGGATTTCTCCATAATCTCAAGGGACAACCTTGCTAAACCAGAGCTGGAAACACTCAGGTTCTATCACAATGATTCTGATTTTGTGTGACATGAGTTGGGCCTCTAAACTGCATCTTTAGGAGGTACCCCACGGACACCACTGTGAGTCGTCCATAGGGTGCAGGGAGGTACTATAATTATCTCCATTTCCCAAAGGAGAAGAGTAGAGCCTCTGAGTGCTTAACTCTCTTCAGCTCAAGATGCTTGGGGTCTAGGCTAATATGGGTTGAACAAGAAAAACTAAACAAATTGCCCTTTCTTGTGCATGTGGCACATTTATACCCCTTTGAGAAGCACAATTCTTATTTTATTCTGGGGAATCCTGCCCAAATCCAGATGTTTGCAAAATTCCAAGAGCTAAGCAGTGTTTTACTTCTTCCTTCCCAATCAAGGAAGCTGGAATGCTGTCACTAGCAAAAACTCTCCCCCAACGCTTATTCAGTAAGACTGGTCTGGGACACTTAGTCTATGAAGGTGCAGGGCAAAACCAAGAAATGTCTGCCATCTTGCTATTAGGCGCCGAGCTTAGAAAATCAAGTAAAACAACCAACTTGGCTGCTCACAAAGTCAGCAAAAAATGTTTACGTAATTAATCTTCATCATGGTAGTTCACTCACAACATTAGTGTCAAATATACCCCGAGAATAAATGTAAATTGTAGGTACAAATCAATTTACTCTATGCATTCAGCAGCAATTCCATTTGCCTCCACATGCCCACTTAATAGCTGTTTGAGGCTTATAAATAAACAGTCACTGGTCTTCAGAAAGATGCAAGTCTGCAAACTGAGATCCCATATAAAACAACAACAAAACCGTAGCACCACAGGACCACAGGCATTAGGAGATGCCCGAAGAAGTACCCGGAGCAATTGTGTTAGCCCTTCCCGGGGAGCCGGAAAAGGGCCACTCAGTTATTCATTTTCTCTTTTTCACCTTTTTCTGTTGCTAACAGTCTCCTTGCCATCAAACCTCAGCGTTGTTGGAAGGGATGGTTACGGAGGTTCCCAGATAAAGAATGAGGCCAGACTTGCTTCCATTCCGAATTGCAGTGGAAATGGAATCTCTCTCTCCTGTGAAATGTGACATGTCCTAGGAATTTCCTTTCTGATACCCTGGAGAAAAGAGAAACGTTTTTAAAGGACCAGGAAATGCAAAGATCTTATGGTCAGGTAAAAGGTCTCAAAAAACTTGAACTAGGAATGGAGACTTGCGTGAAACTTTGCGATGGAGGTATCTTTCCCCCAAATTCAACTTTCAGTTTTCTTTGTCTCTCTGGCTGCTCTCGGATGAGTGGAGGTAATAGACTTTCTCTACTTTGCAAAATGTTTATCTTAATATTAACAGCCATCTCCTTTGAACCTTTCATAAATCATAGGTATTGATTGGGTTTTGTCTTTCTACCTTCTCTTTTCCACCTGAACATAGTTTCCCGTTTTCTCCCAAAGGTTATCTTTAAGTATAATTATTATACTAACAGTATTATGAAATAAAACGTCTGGATTAGGGGAACTCTGGTTAATTGAGTGCTAATGAATAAAGATTAAAAACAAAAATTATGTTTAGGGGTGCCCGGGTGGTGCAGTCAATTAAGCGCCGACTTGGGCTCAGGTCATGAACTCACGGTTTGTGAGTTCGAGCCCCATGCCGGGCTCTGTGCTGATGGCTCAGAGCCTGGACACTGCTACGGATTCTGTGTCTCCCTCTCTCTTTCTCTCTGCTCCTCACCCACTCGTTTGCGATCTCTCTCTCTCTCTCTCTCTCTCTCAAAAATACAATAAACATTAAAAAAAAACTTTAAAAAATTTATGTTTATTTCTTTTTGAGAGAGAGAGAGAGAGAGAGTGAGTGGGAGGAGCAGAGAGAGAGGGAGAGAGAAGCCCAAACAGGCTCTGCACTGTCAGAGCAGGGCCCAACATGGGGCTTGAACTCACTTACCATGAGATCATGACCCGAGCTGAAATCAAGAGTTGGATGTTCAACCAACTGAGCCACCCAGGTGCCCCTAATGAAGAAAGACTTCTTAATTTTCCAGTGCTCATTGTTGAAAACTTCTCTTAAATGCTTTCCTTCATTTCATCCTAATTTCTAAGAGACATGCAAAAAAGGACGTAAAGTATCAGCACAGGAATACCCAAATTTATATAGAGAGAAATTAATACCAGCAATCATGGCTACAAAGGAGGTGAGACTCATCAAATTTCAGATACATGAAATCATGACTATGATTCAGCACTAAGTTTAGCCCTAAGCTCCCCGGCAGGCAAAGCAAAATGAGAAATAGATCCCATTTTCGAATTAAAAGCAGCAAAGTAGTTCATATGGCAAGATAAACTTTTGGGGGAAATATGGGGTACTAAAATCAAGTGATAGTGACCTAATGGAAAGGATTATGTGGCTTTTCATTTATCAAGTTGGATCAGCCTGGGCACATTACTGGACTGCTGTGATTTGGGCAGAATGAAATGTTTTCCCTTCTTCTTACACACTCCTCCACACAAGTGTTTTACTTAGTTTTCTTAACTCTTTTGAC
Organism: Panthera uncia; assembly: GCF_023721935.1. Classification (NCBI taxonomy): domain Eukaryota; kingdom Metazoa; phylum Chordata; class Mammalia; order Carnivora; family Felidae; genus Panthera; species Panthera uncia. Next base: position 33,148,711 of record NC_064816.1, read on the forward strand.
CAGAAGTTGAACTTATGATGAGATTGTCTTCGTTTGATCAATTGCAAATCAGTGAGATTATGATCCTACCCCCAACCTCTGTTATTTCCACTTAAAAAAAAGAAATAAAATATTTTGATAAGTTTGTCATAGAGCCTTGACACCATCCCCTAAAATATTCTTTAAAGATCACCCAATTATTTCAGTGTTAGTCAGAGACCCAAAGATGACTCAAGAATGATAGCATCATGAGGGCCCACGGACCAACTGGGCTAATACACCAACTGCATTTTTAGGAAACATTAAACACCAAAGCAGGATTTTTCTGAATTTCAGATTATGGATGGCTGAAGGAGATCATACATTGGGCTAAAATAAGGACCAATAATTTCTCTTTAACTCAAATCCAGATCTCAATAATGAGTTTGATTTTCCCTATAACTATCAAACTCTGGTAGAAATTCAGTATTTCAACATCTAGAATTTCCTCTTGCATGTGACAAAAATATAAAGATCTTGTTCAGATTACATGTACTGATTTCTAGTTTATAACCTAGCAAATGTATTTATATCCCATGTGTGTTCATTCGTCTACAATACTAGTCCAGGGACTTTATTACTTAAAAGGCTCTGAGTTACTTGCTTTGCTTAAATTTCATCCACTGTAATGTCTTTAATTTCTAACTTCTATTTTTAATCTTGGGTTTAAGTTATATGCCCTTTGAAAGGCAAACCTTTTCAGCTACTAGAAGTAGACAGGTTTCATATTTTAATTTGGAACCACAGAAAAACCAAATATATTAGGAAGAAAAAGCACAAGATCTGATGTCAAAAGACACATATTTGATTCTGGTTCTCCCCTTTACTGTCCATTCATGAAGTATACTCAGATTTCTTGGCCTCTCTTTCCTAATCAGTAAAATGGGTATAACAATAATGCCTATTTATTAAGATTGATTTGAAGATTAGGTAGGCTTATAAGGGAAAGTCTGTCAACCATAAGATTATACACTTCATATTTATTGTTATTATTAAACCAAAGTTATTTTCAGAGATGCAGAGAGAAAAGTCAACAGTGATAACAGGAAACATTATGAAATTCTTGCCATATGTCAGGGATTCTACTAAGCACTTTAAATATATGAACTTATTTGAACCTCACAGCAAACAAATGCAGTATTATCGCTATTCCCATTTTTCAGATGAGGAATCTGAGGAACAAAGAGGATAATAACCTTGCCCAAGGTCACACAGTCAATGGATGTCACTGCTGGGATTCAAACCCAAACATGAAATATGTAGGCTCTTAATCATTTGACCGTATGTCCCCAGCACATGGCTATGGGGATGTTAACAAATGTCACACACCTACAGAAAGGATTCCATCATTAAAAGTGTTTAGGAAATAGTTTAAACAAAAAGTTGAACAGGTTTCTTGACTGTAGGACCTCTCATATTCCTTAACATGCACTGTGAATCTCTGAGATTGAGGTATGGCGGGTGGCATTGCTCAAGACCAAATGGAACCAAATCTGTTTCTTCATGAGCCTTTCAAAGGACCAGTGTTCCATGGAACACATGTTGACAAATGCTGATGGATGAGGTATGATAAATAAGTAGCAATGACATACCACTTGAGGGCTTGTCAAACAATCCTTTGAGGTAGGGGAGACAAGTATACATCAACTCCATCTATACATGATCTCCATCTCACACACTATGTAACACATTAAGTGTGTTGCCCAAAATAAATTAAAAAAACATAAGCACTGCAATTCTCTTTTAAAAATGCATGGGTAAAAAAAAATGCTTTTGTTGTCAAGGAGCTACAGGAGATAATTGTTTTTCTTCTCCAGGATAATTCTCTGAGGTTGACATTTGGAGAAGAAAGATGCCCAAGAAGGACCTGAGCTTTCACACACCTTGTTGCCAGGAGATACTGTAGATCACGTCAGGGCAGGACCGAGGGAAATCTAGGAACCAGTGTGCAAGTGATTAATGTCAGCAACATGACCCATTCACCCCTCCCAGACACTTCTCTACCTGGGCATCTGGAATTACCTTTAGGACATATGGAGAGCGAAGGGAATGACGCTGCTTTTCAACCACTTAAAGTGTATGATCACCTTCATAGAGACCTTCCCACTCCCCCGAGGTAAGTGAAGTTTTGCCTGTGAAATTTTTCCCTTTACATGACAGATACCAACTTACCATCCCTGCTCCCCACCCCCACCTCCTGCCCATGTGGAAACTGTCACTAGCTTACACAGAAACTAAAATAAAAGAACTTAAAGATGTGTGGTTCTGGTCAACCTCCCTGAGTTGTGAAGCAAAGGAAACGGTTGTTATAATATATTATAATATTTGCATAAATATTTGACCCACTTTTTAGAACCCCATGAGGCCTTATAAACCACATTGGATGTGGTCCACCTGGCCATAGGCACTAACTCTATACCATCACTGAACCCCATCCCATTGCATATGCCTACCCTGTACACTCATGGTAAATCCACAGTTGTGTTAGGACACTACCACTGGGGTGAGTCTAGAATTTCAAAGTCTGGAAATTCATGAGAAACAGATGGTGAGAACATCCTCATCTTCACTTTGACCACATGATGCCACTCCTCTGGATGGTTCAAGTAATTAAAGAACAGAGTTTACTGTTATCTGCTTTTCTCCCTCCCGTCTTCTTAGCAATGGAGGTATCTCTTGCCTGGAATTCACTTCACTTTCCTCTTTGACCCCCTTCCTGCCCAAACACAGCTTACTAAACTCCCTCTCGTATTCTAATCATTTTTTTTTAAAGAACAGTAAAGGTATAGATGAAGACCAAACTCTTGAAACAAACACTTCGCAGTTAGAATTGAAATTGTCTAAAAAACTGCATCTCCCTGCATGGTCTCTCCTCACACAGATGCAGATTGGCATCCATGGATGGAATCAATGCATCTGTTTCTTGCAGTACCTTGTAGGAGATCAATGGCATCTGTAACGTAACATTTGTACCTTAATGTTATTGAATTTGCTCTGGCAAAATACTTTAAGGCTGAGCAAGAGTTAGAAGAGTACTATGAACTAATGGTTTCCTGAACATATTGATGAATCTGTTGCACACGTTACTGCACTGGTTGAAATAAAAACTGATTCCAACATTGAAATAAAATCTTTAATCTTTCTAGGAGGATTATAAAGGCAGCATGGAGAGAAAATAAAAGAACTGCATTGGAATGAACATTTTTGGTTAACTCTGATGCCAGTTGGATCCTCTGGGAAGTTGATGCTAAGAATGAGTTAGGAGTGCATCAAGTTTATTGGAAAGTAACATTTGTAAAAAGAAAGGGGAAGAAGTTGAATTGGGCAGGGAGCCTGACAGGACTCTGCGGGGCACAGCCTACCCTTTGGAGGAGTCTTCCACTGGGTAGAAAGGGCTCAGCCCTTGTACCACTGTATTGCTCAGTCATTAGTTGGGTCTTCCCAGGGAAGACTGTGACCCTGGCTCAAAAGCTAGGGTCCACTGAAGGAGGAACAGCCAGAGGCTTTCAGCTAACCATACATCTTACAGTTGAGCAAGGACTTCTTTCTTAAAGGGGGATCTGAATTACATACGTCTGCTATGACTCCCAACATGCATTTCATCCCTTCCTCATTGTGGAGCAGATATATGATTTAAGTTAATACAGAAGAACCTCTAATTATGCATTCTCAACATTGGGGCTCTCATTGATGCAAGCTGCTATAAATATGAGGAAAGAAACACACTACATCAAAAAGCCCATTAAATACCACCACAAAAGGCATTAGTGGTCTCTTTGACTTACAAGTAGAATCTTTCAGAACTAAAGCAAATAGAGAGGCTTTCTAGATATGGTCTATGGATTCAAACAACATATTAATTTACTACGAATCAATAATGATTTAGAGTAAATTAACTGAAAGAAAACTGTCACCTTGGACAACCAAGATCAGGAAATGGGATCCATGACGGATAAGTTATACTGATGAAGAAAAAAGATTCCAAGCCGAAACTGACAAACACAGTCATGATGAGAAATTTTATCACATCTCTTTTAGTCACTAGTGAATCAAACATAAAACATGATTGAAGATATATAAAATATTTAAGCATTAAAAGTTAATGGTCATTAATTAAAAGTTTAATCTATGTTGATGTCCCTTATTAGGATTAGCCTTAGAGAAAGAGCTTCAAAAGCGAAGACCAAGAGAAAAAAAAACTTTGAAAAAACTTAGAAATCTTTGAATTGCTCATCTTTCTGCTTTATCTTTTGTTTCTGTTAACACGTCTCTCTTATCCTCACAGGCTTCAGGCAGCCATAGCACATATCTGCCTTGTGGTCCACACACCAGATACTGTCTTCATTTTTATGTCCCATACATATGCATTCCACGTGCATTCACACCAGGGCTCTCTGTCCTTGGGCACCTCAGATCATGCCTGCATCACAGCTGTTGGGTGCCTTGGCCAGTGACACAGGTGACTGAATTTGCAGAACACAGGTCACTCAGCATTCATGGATTCGGCACTTGCCGAGCCTCCACTAGTCCCCTGGTCTTTTTTCTACATTATAAGCTTGTAATCTCTCTTTCTTGAGGGATGTTTCTTGAGGGGGTTGACTTACAATTTTCAGTCATATGTTATTATAATTTATGGGAGAAAATTCATGTTTGAAGTTCTGTCTTATGACTTCTGGTGAGTCTGTTTTTTTTGAAAGTGTGGTATAAAGAATCTATACATAACCTTGTCTTCCACATAAAGAACATGACTTTTTAAACATTCATGGACCATTCAGAAAAATGGACCACATTCTATCTCACAAGTCACTAAAACAAAATAAAGAAAACCATAAAGAATTAAAATTTGTACTCCATGGACCACATGCTCTTAACAATAAAAACAGATCTCAATTACAAATATTTAATGAACCCCCTGCCCCCAACATTAGTAAGAGTATCAGTCATCATTCCAACAGGGAACACTTCATTCAAATTAGGAAAATCCAAGGAGGGCTTGGTGAAGGTGATATTTAAAAGATGTGGACAGATGTAGGAAATTACAATGAATAGTTGAGTACCCCAGGGTTAATAAGAGTGGAATGATTACTTACCCTAGGTCTGAAGAGGCAAGGTTCAGGAAAGATAATCAGAGCTTAGAAGAAAAAAAGTCGTATGAGAGGGCAACTTTGAGAAGAGAAGTAACCTGAGGTTGAGGGTATAGCCAGTCTGAGGCCCCAAAGAGACGGCAATACTAACTCTATTCCTAGTATATTTGCAGCCACTTCAACTGAGCCTCAATACACATAAACAATGCCAACCTTTCGGTAGGCTGGAAGGCAGTATGTCTCTTTATTGTTTTCTCCAGAGGCCCAAGTAGATAAGGTAGAGAGGACCTTATGTATTTCATCTCTTTCTTCTCAGCAGAAAGAAAGGCCCCTTCAATGCCAGACATCTGGTGAGGTAGATAAGGACAGTCCAAAAGAACAGTGTCTATATCAAGATGGCCACCGTGTCTGTTAGCCTGCTGCCTTTGGGGCAGGCAGTCGGCCTCAAGTTTTAGGAAAAATGCTTGGCTTTGGATTATTTTCCACTGAGATTGGACAGTCCAAACTGAAATCTGAAAACTTTCCATTTTTACCCTAGAAAAATCTTTTCCAGCACTTTCCTATGGTATCACTAAATTCAAGCTATACCATCAAACTATCACCTCCATTTTCAAACTTTTAGATTCATCCAGGTTTGACTGAACATTGACGTTGAGGGCAGTAGTTCTTCATATAGGCCACCCAGATGTCTCTATTCCCCTTCTCCAGGAACACAGAACTTACTTTAAAGTTACAAGAAACTTTTGTAACAAGTCACCTCCAAACATTCTTACAATGTTTGCACTCTTGCACTCTTGCAGTCATCAGTTACACCTGGCAACTACAGAGGTGGCCCCCTATAATTCCTGGAGTATGGCAGCTTGGAAATTTTCAGTACTAATTCATTTTGCATTAGTGCTTAGCAGCAAAAAAATCTTGACTCCTGGCCCTGAGAAGTAAATGATTCTTGGAGTACTATTCTTAGATGCTTTGAGTTTAATTACCTTGTAATTTCCAGGTCATGTTATTACCATGAAGTTACATGATTTTGCAAATTTATTTACAGCCTATAAAAAGAAAATGACTTCAGAAATGAATGTTGCTAAATTGGTCCCTTGTAAATCGCTCTTCCCTTGCTGTTTAAAAAAAGAAACAAAAAGCTTTCCTACAGGAAAGTGTGGCCTGCTCAAATGCCTAATCTTTTAAAAATCAAGAATCAGAATCTTGAATTAAAGATGTGAAGTCACTCAAACAGGAGTTAGGGATCTCTGAAAGGTCAGGCAGGCAGGTAGCATTCAGAAAGAAGACCAGGGGTCAGATAGAAAAACAATGGTCATTATCAGGGTCAGGAATTTGGTCAAAGTCTGAAATATTGGTACTATTTAGGATCCAAGGGCCAGAGGTTTATAAAAAATTGACAAGTTTTGTTCAATGGAAATTCACAAAGGTAGGGGTTGACTTCAATATTACCCTTGGTAGACACTATTTTATTCTACCCACAGTGTATTTATGTAACCAAGAAAGTGAGGCACGATTGGTCTCTAGGGGGAGTCAAGACTGTTTCCTTCCTTTCTCAACCCTGCCTGACCTGATTTCTACCTTTCTAAGATCAGTAGCAAGAAATCTGGCCTCCCAAGAAGGGAAGAGTTGCTAAAATTTACAGATGTTGATGGGCCTACTTTCAGAGGAGATAAAGGTTATGTCATACTTGGGCCTGGCCTGTTTTCTCCTTCTTCCTTGATCCACCAGAGAGATAGTAAGAGCCTAGAGCTGTTCCTGCAGGGCCTGGCATTTCTCAGTCCCTCCTGAGATGCCCTCTTTCCTTCCTGTTTGGTAGCTTTGGAAGGGAACCTTGGCCAGCTTGATCCAGCAAGATTGCCCATGGTTGGTAGTCATTGGACATCATTAACCTCATGGTGACTGAACCAGAGTCTGAGCATCTGGGGACATGATGGATAGAGTCAGAGCTATCTTTCCTACCTGCTTTATCTGAGGCTGATGGGGCCTAACTGGCTTTGGAGAAAAGAGACTTCCATTTGGTCAAGCTATGTTATTAAAACTCTGCCTTGTTATTAAAATTCTCCCTGTGTTATTAATAAAACTGTTACAGCTAGGTTACAACTAATACAACCCTGCATTTAGGTTCAGATATAATAATATTTAGTTAGCCTGTCACTGGTAACTGTCTATAGGCATGTATCTCTCAGGAGGACCTCATGGAGAAAATGGGTGGCTGGCCCAAGGCAGAATTTGTAGTTTCTTGGGCCATGGGAGTGACATGTAGAACATCAGACACATCCCAAAGTCCAACAGGGTCAGTATGTGGGTGGATGGTCAATTTCTATGAAAATATGGCTTATTTTTCTCAATCTGTATTCTCTCTCTAGGGACCTTTTCCCCTTTCCTGTGCCTTTCCCTTCTCTCTACTTAGTCCCTCAACAACTTGTGTACTGTTTTCCCCAAATACCTACTGGCTACTCCACATTACTTCCTCTTCATCACTTCTTGACTTCTAGCCCGTATACCATTGCTAACTGTCCCCCAAGTTTCTTTCCTCCAAAGCAATATCAGGGAACACTCAAACAGAACATTTTACTAGAGAGCAAAGAAAAAGATTGTGCTAATCCAGGAGTAAAATGAGTAAAATCATCAACCAACAATTGATTATTCTCTAACTGATATATCATGACCATTTTGACTGAAATGCCTAAAAGGGGTCCCTAGTTCATAAACTTTAGCATTTTCAAATTTTCAGTGGCCGTATAAGAGGGCAAATCTTACTTTTAAATGGCATTGCATGTTTTTTAAAAACTTCCTAAATGTTTCAAAGCTGACATCATGGGATCCATATGTTGCCAAATAATAATTTGAAATAAATATTTTATACACATTGTTCCATCTACTTTTGGCCTGTATTCCAGAAATAGTAAGCACTCAATATACATATTAACTGCTGGAACCAAAAAGGCATGACATATTCAGCAGCTTGATGTTTTATTAAAGTTAAGCCAGCTGGTGGCAGTTTGATAACTGAAGTTATATCTCAACTCCCTAAAAAAGGCTGTTACATTGCACCGCACTGGAGGCAAAACAAACAAACAAACAAACAAACAACCCCAACCCAACCATCACGTGGGTTTTGGCTACAAACAGCACTTACCTAATTCTTAACTTTCAGGCTAGAATTGTATTTTGGGGCTAGGTTTTACACACCACTGCCTATAGATTTTGCAATTACTGCACTTCTGAGAACTAATTTTTTTCAATGTTTTACTTTTGAGAGAGTGCAAGCAGGGATGGGACAGAGAAAGGAGGAGACAGAGGATCCGAAGTGGGCTCTGCACTGACAGCCATAAGCCCGACATGGGGCTTGAACTCATGAATCAGGAGATGATGACCTGAGCCAAAGTGGGACGCTCAACCGACTGAGCCATGCCGGCGCCCCTGAGAACTAATTTTTAATAAACATAAGATTGTGTTCTGCTAAAGAAAAGTGAAAACTCATTGGCTCTCTATTTTTTGGTAATTCTTGTTACTAAGAACCTCTGATATGATTGCAAAGACAATCTAAATATTTAATGATAGAAATTATGAGTGGACAGTGTCCCTCAAGGACTTGAGGGCGTAGCAGTTCCTTGGCAAAAAAAGCTGTCATGGTAGTGAATAAACTAGGCTCTCTTCCATTAGATTGAGGCCCTTTTAATTTAATGAATACACGCAATCATTACATTATCTTGATTTGGTATGTTCATATAAGTACTACAGGATTACAGAGGAGAAGCAATTAACTCTGCCTAGTGGGTTGAAGGGCAGACCTGAGATGATGTTAATGGTTAATGAAAGACCTCACAGAGGAGGTGATAACGTAGGCTGAGTCTTGAGAAATGGTTGAAGATTGCCAGGTGAAGAGCAGGGAAAAGAAACATGTACCACTTAGACGAAACAAGGGGATGGGAAAGGGTCTGTACAAATGTTAGTACTCTACTAGAAAACTCTATAAACATCCCCTGTTCATGGTCTCTTCTAGAGAGCCTGTCCCCACCTCAGATCCTGATGGTTCTATATGCCTACAATGATGGATACCTTACCCAATACATGGTTGTTAAGTCAGATGGTCTTTAGAGAATCTGAAGTAACAGGCCAGAGATACTTAGGCTGAAAAGTTGAGACAAGGGTAGTCACATTCAGCTATCTGTGGTGAATATATCAGGCCATGTGCAGGCCAAGAAAGGAGAGGAAGCTGGTCCAGAGTAAGCAAGAACTGAACAGACTCATGGAAAAAGGCAACGATGAAAGAACTGCATAGATTTTGTTTCTGGTCTTTGTATTAGTCAAAACACACCAGGTTACCTTACAGCAGGGGATGGTAAACCACAGCCCTTGGGACAACCTAGCTTAGGGTCTCTTTTTAGATAGCCTAAACTAAGAATTGTTTTTACGGTTTTAAGAATCATAAAGAAGGAGGAAGAGGAGCATCAACTACCTATGTGGCTTGCAAAGCTTTTATAGAAAAGGTCTGCCAACCCTGCACTATAGTAATAACTATCTCCAAAACTTAGAAGTTTATAACAAGAGGGACTCCTGAGGGGGGTGGGGGGAGGCTCGGTTGGTTAAGCTCCAACTCCTGATTTCAGCTCGGGTCATGATCTCACAGATGGTGAGTTTGAGCCCCACATTGGGCTCTGTGCTGACAGTGCAGAGCCTGCTTGGGATTCTCTGTCTCCCTCTGTCTCTGCCTCTCTCTCTCTCTCTCTCTCAAAATAAATAAATAAACTTAAAAACCAAACAAAAAGAAGCTTATAACAAGAAAGGTTTATTTCTCACTTATGTTGCCCATCACTTGGGAGCTTTGCTCCCAGTCTCCTTCCTCCAGGAAGGGAGCTGCCAGAGCAGCCACCATGCTGAACACTGTCAAACCCTGTGGCAGAAGGGAAGAGCTCCAGGAAGTCTCTCACCAATGATTAAATGTTCCATTCTGGAAGTGAGCCACATCACAACCAGGCAAAATACATTGGCCAGCACTAGTCACACATACCCGTTCAAACCCAAGGGGAGGTACAATGCCACGATGTGCCACGAAGGTAGAGGACTGGAGATGTTTGATAAACAGCACTGAAGATTAAAACAGATATTGAAAATTGCAACCACACCCAAACTATTTTCAGTAAAGTTCTGTTCCTTCAAATGAATATAGAGAAATTGCAGGAGAGGATCTATAAAGTCAGGTGGGAGTCAGAGAGGAAGGAATCAGATTAGGAAGATTAACTATTATCAAGAGTTAATAGTTGTTTTTTTTTTTTTTCCTGTGTTCAATGTTAAGTCTTAATGGGCTTCTGTTAATAGGACTATTGGTTTTTACCAAGGAGTTACCTACTTAGACGAGCCTTTTAGAAATATCATTCTAGCTACCACATAGAAATAAAAATTGAAAAATTTATTAAATAAATTCATGAGTCAACATGGGGGCCCAGTTGGAAGCTACTGCAGTGAGCAAGGCGTCAGTAGATGTGGATCTGAAATAAAGTCGCATCCAGGAGAATGGGCAAGACACCTACACCGAAACAATGGCATAAGACGGGTTCACGAGATTTGTTGCCAAGAAAAGTGGCAAACAATAGGCAGTGGGCAAGCCTGAAGTTTGACTTTGGACAAATAAATGGGTGTCAAGACTAATAATTTAGATAAGAAGGTGGAAAACAAAATAGTTCACCGGCCCTGTCCGTCATGCATGGTCTCTGAAGATTCTGAGGTTAACTTCTGACCTAATAATCTGACTATATTCCGCTCTCCTTGAACTTTTATTTCTGGATCCATAATAAATAAACTTCAAATCCTTTCTTCTTACAAATTGTGACCCGCCGGTGGTGCTTCTCCTGTTTCTTGATTTCTTACGCACTGGTAGGTAGCATTTCTAGACTTCTACACTGCAATCCACCATCTTGAAGGGAATCATGGCACACAGCCACATATTTGTTGATTTACTTCTTTAGTGCATCCTGACCACTAGGGCGTCAGTTGCTTGTTAGGAAATTGGGAATGTGAGAATGGAAAAAGTTTACTATGTGGCAGCTTAGCTCATATTTCTCTCTGGAATAAACTGGAGAAGAAGTTTGATGTTTAGTGGTGGCTAATTAAACACGTTAATGTATAGGAGGCAGATGGAAACGTAGATGATTAAAAACAAAACAAAACAAAAAAACCCCAGATTGAACACAGTTCTTCTGGGATATGCTAAAGATGCAGGCTTATGCATTGGCAATCAGAGACACAATTCGTGGGAATCAACTGATCTCAGATGCCTGTACAGGAGTTGATGGAAATGCACTGATGCACCGTTCATGGCCATTTCCACAGTTCTGTGAACTATGTACTACTAATGAGGGTCGAAACATTCAGCATGTTATTTAATGTCACTGAACATATGTATCATAATGTAACATCAATAAGTCACATATTGCATATATTCTTTCCTGTTTCCAAACTTTGTGGCCCCATTTGTCAGCTGTATTGGTGATGTCACTCAGATGTCATTTCCCTTTGGCGCCTGTGCTGATCATGTGCCCGGTTGCTCTCAGATTCATTCCTATACTTTCTCTGCTCTGCTTTGTACCAAAGGAAGTGGGTGGCTGAAAACTATAATTCTCAGGGTCCTGTGCCGACGGGTTTCTGGCTAGGTTCTTCCAGTGGGAGGCCATGTAGACAGATTGGAGGGCAGGTAGAAACGAGCAGCCAGGGTAGTTCTCCCCCTTTCTTTCTGCTTCAGGCAGCATCTTCTCAGCGGCTGTGAGTTCCTGCTAGACACATAGTCCCTCTGTTTTCCTTACTTGTTCTGGAATAACCCTGTGTGAGCTCCAGCTCACGAGTAGTCCCTTCTCCAGACTCCACCTTTCACCTGACAGTCCCAGCCACATAGTCCCATAGGACAGCTCCTCCTCCAGCTTCTAGCTCCACCCAGGTACCCCTGACTCCAGAATTCTAACACCATCCCTTCTCTTGCTCTAGCCATAGCCACCCCTTCCTGCAATTGTTAAATTCTGGGCTGGCCCCTCTCCTCCTGTCCACTCTCCGTTCCTTCAACACTGCCACAACTAGGTCCCAACATGTTCTCTCCAGCTACTTTGAGGTATATTTGACAAATGAAACTGTCATATATTCAAATTATAATATATGCAAATGAAATTGACATCTACTTAAAGTGTGCACGGTGATGATGTGGAAGGATTCCCAAAATAGAGTCCACTGACACTACACCCGTATATTGAACTCCCACTGTTGAGTAGCTGGCAAGGGTTCTATGGTCCATGAAGATGGACCTCAGCAAGCACAGCAGCTTCCAGGGGACATCTGGAGTTACAGGACTAAGTCACTGACATAGGCATAAAAGGACAGGATTCTGAGTCAAGCTGTGCTGGGAAGGAAAGACTGAATTCCCAAGGATCTCGTGCTGAATGGACACTTCAGAAGAAAGAAGAGCAAAGGCCCTGGAGGGGCTCTTTTTCCTCTTCCTGCCCCAGCACCTCCGCCAGCTTTTGATATTCTCAGGGTGCAAAATCTCAAGCAATAGTGGAAAACCTATTAACAACCCTATACCCCACATCCTCACACTAAAACACACCCTAGGAGAAAACTTGACTGCTTCCTCTGAAAATAAAATTGAAAAAAAAGGGGGGGGGATATTCATAGATTAATAAATTATTGAGAACTAAATCAGTGTGTAAGAAGCATCCTTTAAAAGCAATCTTATGGTGACTTTTGTAGGACTGGAAAATGAGCTTATCTAACCTCGGTTAGGTTGCGTGACTCTGGGTAGGTTTGAGATTTTTTTCCCTCCTCCAGACGGGACAGAGCAATGTGTTTTGCTATAATCAAAGGGCTTATAATATCTAGGCAACATGAAAGCAGAAAATGTACAGAGAAGCAGTCGAGCCTAAAAGTTAAACATAGAGGCTCGTGAGTTTGGATGATCCTGGGTTTGGACCCTAGCTCTTCTGCTTATAATAGTATGACTTTGGGCAAGTTACTTACATGTCTGGGACTCAGTTTTCTTAAATGTGAAATGGAGGAAGTTTGTTAAAAATGTAGAAGGTTGGGCCCTGGCCCCAGAAATTCTGATTCAAAAGGTCTGAGGGTGAATCCTAAAAATGTCGACTTTTGTAGATTCATACCCAGGAAATTTGAATGCCTCTGGGCCAAAGATCTCACTATGAGAAATACTCTCCTTTTTACTTCTTTCTCTGCCTATTTGTAACATTTACTTTGACTCTACTCTTTCCTTTACATGGGTGATTTATCTGAATCCTAAAGTTGTTTTCTTAACACATCATGTTAGTCAGGAGAACAGAAAGGAGATCAGAGAGCCTGGACATTAAAAACGGGTAAGTTACTTAGTGACCATGTAGCTTTGATGAAGTCACTTCATCACTTGAAACCTTAGTTTCCTCATCCAAGAAATAGGAAATAATACTTGTCCTATTTATCTCTCAGGGCTGTAAAAAGGAGCCACGGAGAAAAAGGATAATAAAAGCATTTTTTAAACTAGCAGGCACTACACCAATATGAGTTAGTATATGGAGCCAGTTTGATTACAGCCTCAATTTTCTGAGTTACAAACATGAAAGAGTTTCATTTTTTAAAATTTGCTACCGAGCTTTGTCAAAACTCACCTTTCTCACTATAGAGAAGCTCTTTTGATACTCTTATTTCAATTCCATAGCTTTTCAGTCATTTTTAATTCTGCAACCGGTCTCACGAAAGTTGAGATTCAATCTTTCCTATCTTCAATCTAATATTCCATTCAGCTCAAAGGGTTTTCCAATCCCCCAGCACAGGTGTAGACTTTGGGACCAGGAATTTGGAGTGGAGTGGGTATGTGCTCCCACACCTTGCTTCCCATTCCAAACCCTGTCCTTGCTCATCTGGTCTGGGGCAGGATAGGAGATAAACTAATGTTCGCTTGTGTCCTTCTATCACAGCACCATGATTAAGTGCTGTTCTCTTTGTAGGTAGTAATGGCCGCTTCTGAACGTGAGTGTCCCTATGCCATGTTGACCAGATTACTCTTGCCTTTCTCTGTCTCATGACAGCTAATAGTTCAAGGTCTGAAGAGTCAATGTATTGCTGCGCAGGCTCCAAAAGGCCAGACAGGTGAGACACTAAATCCCAGTACCTGCTTCCCTGCTAGGGATTATTTCCCACAGGATTTGCCCATGTTTTGTTGCTGGTACCATCAAGATACATACCTTTGACACAACCTGTTTGCCCTACACATAGGTGGTTTCCAATAAATCTGAGGACCCCATTCTCATCACCTCAGTTCTGGTGGCCTGTTGGCACAGATTAGCTCCATTTTAGGGACAGACTACCTCCAGTAATTCTCCAAGTTTATTCTCTGGTAATGCCCTTGCACCCACATTGAGAGCACAAGCATAAGCAGTGAGTCTGACTGCTTGGGATACAGTCAAGGGGTAAATAGGACGTTTCTCTTCCTTCTTACAAAACTTAGAAACTAGTCTGAAAATGCTATAACTATTTGATTCCAATTATATGACATTTTGAAAAAGGCAAAACTATAGAGACAATGAAAATATCAGAGGTTGCCAGGGGCTCTGGCATTGAGGGACAGGAATAAATAAATGGGGTAGGAGATATTTAGGTCAGTGAAACTATTCTATATGATACTGTAATGGAGGGTATATGACATAATGCATCGGTCAAAATGTATGGAACTGTACAACACAGAACTCTAAAGTAAACTACAGTTTCTAGTTAATGTGTCAATATTGGTTCATCAATTTTAACAAAAGTAGCACACTGATGCAAGATGTTAATAATATGGAAACTGGGCAGGAAAGGTATATGAGAATTCTCTGTACATTCTGGTCAATTTTCTGTAAACTTAAAACTTCCCTAGAGAATAAAGTCTCTCTTTTTTTTAAAAAAAACAATAAGCCCATTATTATCAACTAGGCTTATTTTATAGAAGATTTATTTTATTTTTAGAGAGAGAGCATGCAACAAGGGAAGAGAGGTAGAGGGAGATAGAGCAAGGGAATCTCAAGCAGGCTCCATGCTTAGCATGGAGTCCAACGCAAGGCTGCATCCCATGACCCTGGGATCGTGACCTGATCAGAAATCAAGAGTTGGATGCCCAACTGACTGAGCCACCCAGGTGCCCTAACTCGTCATTATTTTATATAGCAGTTCTGTAAAAGTTTTACTTGGTGTGTTTTGGGAGGAAAAAAGTCAACAGTGCTAGTGGTTGATTTGAAAAATAAATGAAGTATTTGGCATGTTATGAGAAATACTTTGGCATCAGGAAATCCTAGCTCTGCCATCTTGCAGGCTGTGAGACCTTGGATAGGTTAATTAATCATGCTGGGTTTATATTTACTACCTCTAGATTGGGGATAATAATAGGAGACTCAAAGAGTTGCCATGAAAATTAGATGAGAGAATACATGAAAAGTTTTAAGCACTGTGACTGGCTTAAAAAGTGGCAGAGATGATGGTCCTGAAGATGATGCCTAGAGAAAGGATAGGAAGAATAGAAGGAAAATATAACTGATCTCAGGGTAAATGAGCGCTTCAGAATATTGCAGGTTTTTCATATTCAATTCTGATCATTACTACCGTCAGCAACCTGAAACTCTCAATTCGAGCTTAACCCTATAGGTTAGGACAATGACAGGAAAAATGTGGTCTTTCAAAGTAATTTCAAATTGTGCATAAGTCATATGGAAATTCCACCCCCGTATAGCAGAGAGGGGGGAAATCCACACAACTAAGCCTTAAGTAAAAAATAAAAATAAATCTCTGGGTATTTTTCCAAATAAAATAGTAAGTTTGGGGGGAGAGTTGATATTTTGCCTCAGTTTCCACCTTTACATTCACCTTAAATATCCTTGAAGAAGAGTTAAAATCTAATGAGGACATCATAGTTTATTATTTTTTTTAAAGAATTCTACTTGGTTCTTCTACAACTTATTTTCCTCCCTGATCCAACTGATATGCCAAACAGGAGCACAGGAGCCAGGTGTAATGCCCCAGTTTCCACAGCAAGGGCTGAAAGCTTTAATTGTCTTAAATGAAGAGTCCTGTGCCCTGGATTTGCTGGAGAACCTCTATTTTAAGCGACTCCTCTTATTATTCTGTTTCAGGGACTCTATTTTTCAAAGCCCTGATTTTGCCTGGATGCCAAACTGTAGGAAGTCATATGATTTGGGGCTGCATCAGGTCTAGTATTTAAAATGCCAGAGAAGACTTAGCATTTTAATAGAGAAGGCTTGGAAACGCATTACCTCATTTGACTGGAGATAAAACTGAAGCCCAAAGTTGGTGGATAGCTCACCCCAAGTCTCACAGTTCGTACTTGACAAGCCAAAACTTATACCCAGGTCTGTGTGACTTCAGAGATCATGGCTTTAATGACACACTGAATTTCTGGGTTCTTAAACCCCAACACGCAGTGGTTCAGTTTTAGGGACGAATCCTATTCCAAAAGCACAAGTCAGTGGGAAAAATTAATTTAAAGAGAATCCCATTCTTTGCTTAAATCTATCAAGAACACTAAAGCATAGTAAATGCACAGTCCAAACACAGTCCCAAATCCTGTTTCCTCTCCTACCCTCACAGCTAACAACTGTCATGTTAGTTAACTGTGAAACTAACACTCCCAACTCCTCCTTCATCCCAGGCCAAAGTGCTTCCTTTTCTTCTCCTCATTCACTTTGGTTAAATAGATCAGCTCACCCATGCAAACTGAAATCTTTTATCTTTTCCTTCCTCCAATTTCCCTCTCCACTCCAACCCACCTGCATAGCCCTATTCTCCCAACTCTACATCCTTGAAGCTCAAGGAGACGGTCTGCAAACTCAGAGCTTCCCTAAGCAAATATCATCTCAGAACCCTTTAATTTAAGCAAATGTGGGGAGGAGAAAAGAGTGGAACACTCTCAAACTGCAAGTGCTAATAGTTTGCCTTCTTCACCTCCCAAGTCAGGTCCTAAATCCCACTCATTTTTGAATTTTTCATGCAGTTTTGGTTGCTGTCCTAGATTACCATGCAAGGGACAACCCTACTTCTAACATTATGTATCCAGGCTTTTGTGGGAACGCTTTGTACTGCAGAAGTTTAGGAAACTCTTGTTTCCAACAATTACAACTCTGGGACATCCATTAAATGTTTAATCAGCCGTGACGGCAGATTATATTTTCTAAAACTGGCTGCAGTAGCTTATATCCCATCCCACATGCCCTTTTTACAATGTGACTTTGACACGCTTCCATCAGGAGGTAGGAGTGATGTTCTCTCCTCTAGAACCTGGGCAGAATTTTTAAAGTGCCTCAATCAACAGAATATGGGAAAAGTGGCAGTGATGTCCAAGACTAGAACAAAAAAGGAAATGCAACTTCGACCTTTCTTTGGATTATTTACCCTGGGAAAGCTAGCTGCCATGCATTGAGAATATTTAAGCAGCCCCGCTCAGAGAGAAATTGGAGCCCCTAGCCAAGAGCCAGCACAAATTGCCGTGAAGGTGAATGCAGCAACTTGGAAGTGAGTCCTTCAGCCCCAGTCAAACCTTCAGATGACTGCATCCCGACCAATATAAGACTGCAACTACCTGAGAGACTCAATTGAGAACAATACATCAGATCCCTTTCCAAATATCTGAAGAACCAGAAATTGGGGGAGGTCTACTTCAATATTGCTGATTAAGTCACTAGATTTTGGGTTGATTTTTATGCATCATTCCATAAATAAACAACCATTAATGCCTAATCTTAAATTTGTCCCAGTTTTAAGTCAATCCAGGATAATTTTAGTGTAGCTTTCAGGAAAGGAAGAATTTCCTAAAAATTATGGCCAGAATTGGGGAGGAGGATTCTCTTATTACTCCAAGGATCAGAGAAAAGTGCTCTAAGAAGATGAGTGCATTCAGAAAATATACTATTTCTCTGCCTTGTCTAAGAGGCTGCCTGGATTGAAATACTTGCTGCAGCCAAATCCTAATTCTCTGGAAGAAGAAGAGCATTTTATTATGGGGGTAAGGACTGAAATCTTTCTCATTAGAGCCTTCAATGAATCCTGTCTCATCCAGAGATCATTATATCCACTGTCTGTGACTTCCTTCCTGGGTTGAAAGAAAAATTCAACCACCAGGTATGGGCAAAAAGGGGCTTCTGAAAGCCTACTGATAAAGAATTCTGGGAGCCTTGCAATAATCTGATGGTGACTTTAAGGTCAGGGAGGCACTGATGTTTCTCTGGAGGAACACAGGCTGGTCTGACAACCATCGAAGGATGTATCAATGAAGTAGGGATATAATATCCTGTACAGAAGGTTCAGACAAGTTATGGGAAAATGCATGATTTTCCAAATAAGCCATTTATTTCCCTCCTTTGATCCAAAACAGCGAACAGCTGCTTGGGGAAGATTCATTTGGAAATATGTTTTTGAGTCAGCTTGGCCCTTTTTATATGCAAGGAATAAAGAGTTACTCAGACTTCCTTAAGACATGGGAGTTATTATAAGAATAAATGTGGGGATAAGCAAGACAGCTTAATACAGAAGACTTTGCTTCTTGACACGGAGATACATGAAACATCACATTCCTCAATTTTCCTAAAAATCAAAACAAATCTAGTACCACCTTCCCCCATGTCCCACGAACACATGGGTGGAAAATCTTAGTCCTTTTGGAGAGATGGATGAATATGACCTCTGGAATCTATAGAAGCCCAGTAAGCCTGGGAAAGAGCCTCTAATATTCATAGTCCATTATGGGAAGCAGCTAGGATTTTCATTGACTAAGTTCCTATATTTCACTCAGCTCTGCTCAGGCATCCACTTCCTTTAATATTTTAGGTCCCAGGTTCATAGCATATAGTCCCCACTCTCTAGGCATGCAAATGCCATCACTATAACAGGTCTGTTTCTCCTAGGGGCTACATGGGAGGGGCTGCTGCCTTCCTTTTCATCCCAAGGAGGAGGAGTGTAGCTCTTGTTCAATGATGTCTGCCCTCAACCTCTGGAAGCATGTCCCTTTTTTTTTAAATGTTTATTTTTGAGAGAGAGAGAGAGAGAGAGCAAGTGGAGGAGGGGTAGAGAGAGAGGGAGACACAGAATCCAAAGCAGGCTCCGGGCTCTCAGTTGTCAGCACAGAGCCCATCACGGGGCTTGAACCCATGAGTCGTGAGATCATGACCTGAGCCAAAGTGGGACGCTTAACCGACTGAGGCACCCAGGCGCCCCTGGAAGCCTGTCCTTTTGACAGTGGCATACCAGGGGTAGCTGGTGAATATACTCAGTTCCAAGACAGGTAATAAGATGCCTTGTTTATAAAAAAATGTGAAAAAAAGAATAAACCCCACAAATTTGCTTTTTTATTGTCTCCCAGAAGGCAATTTAAAAACATTCATTCATCTCTGCCAGGAGGCAGACCATCCCCACTTCTCATCCTTGGAATCCCACTGTGTTTTGAACAGTCAAGTGCTATGTCCCAGTGAGCCTAGGTTTGGAAAACAAGCCCTCTGAATTGTCTCCTACCACAACAGACATTTCAACATTTTGAACATGAAAAGCCTTATAACCTGGTATACAAGAATAATACACCTGGGCTCATGGGAATGAGAGTCTGTGTAATCCAGTTAATCCTCATTATTCTTGTTGCGTGGAACTTTCCCACTAGGTTGCCTTTGAGTCAGGTGCCCACTTCTGGCCCAATCATTGGCGGGGTAGGGCTATAAAATGCCCCAAAGTTGATTTATGTGGAAGGAACTCCAATTCAATTGTGATGCAGGCATGGTAGGTATTAGGAGATTTAGCCTATACGAACAAAAACAAAAACAAAACAAAACAACTCAGTTTGTTCTTGGAAAAGTGATGGGGGCATGTTAGAATGATATACTACATGAGATCTCTGAATTGCCTTCACGTGTGGTCCACACAGTTGAAGAAGATCATGTGAGGTCAGAATATCATGTGAGGGCTAAATACTTGCCTTAAGAGGAAATCTTTTCCTGCCCCTTAATTTCCCTACCTGGAAAGGAACATTAACACCACCAAGATAAGTCCCCAGAGGATGTCTGAATCGATAATAAAAAGGATTAAGTGACTTCAGGGTTAGAGGATACTTACCTATTTCATATTTTAAGGGGCATAGCCTATTTCATAGCTGTTACTAGCTTAAGTACCACTGAGTAAGAAGGAAAGTATGAATTTAAAGCAGTGCTGCTCAAAGTGTGGGCCATGAACCAGCATCATCGGCATCAACTGGGAACTTGTTAGAAACAATCTTTGTTGCTGTAACTAAAAGGGAATTTGGAGCTGTTTATTACTGAAGCATATCTAGGCTATCCTGACTGATACAACTATAAATCAAGAATTGTGGCACGGATCAAAACTAGTATTTAAAGAAAATGTGCAGCTCTGGATCATTATATAAGAAAAGAAGACAGGCTGAAAATTAACAGGCTAAGCAACATGTTAAAGTAATTAGAAAAAGAATAATCACACAGACTCAATGGAAGTGTAAGAAAAATAATTCTTTAAGTGAAATAAAAACACAACGCTCAATTAGAGATAATCCATTAAGCCGAAGTCATTTATTTGAAAACACTAGTCAAGTCAACAAAGCTCTCCTAAGGCTGATCAAGAGAAAGAGACAGCACAAATGTGAAAAAAGGCATTTGGAATCGAAAGGGGCTAAATTGACCAGAAAAGTTACAACCAGCCACTTTAAAGAAACAACTCCAATCTCAGTGACCTAAAAAAATTCTAGTCACTGCCCAGTGAGGGTCAATTGGCTCCCTTTGGTGGCTCTTCTCCAAATGGTGACAAAGATTACATAACTGTCCCCACTGATATTCAGTAGGAGCAGGCGAATGCTCCCAGGAGCAGTCAGGACCAGGATGGGTGTGAACAGTGCATCTGGACTTTGAGATTTCTAGCTCACTAGCTTTTCAGGCTTCAATTTCAGGTTTAAATTTCATTCATCTAAAAGCAATGTGATCCCATATTTCATGTGCTTGAATTTTCTGGACCGCATGTATTGGTTATGATGGGGTTGTACTGTATTAGTGGAAAAAAGTACCACAAAACTACTTGCGGTACATTACCATTTTATAGGGCTTAAAAATAACCACAATGAGGGGTGCCTGGGTGGCTCAGTCAGATAAGTGTCCGACTTCGGCTCAGGTCATGATCTCACGGTTCGTGGGTTCGAGCCCCGCGTCGGGCTCTGTGCTGACAGCTCAGAGCCTGGAGCCTGTTTCAGATTCTGTGTCTCACTCCCTCTCTGACCCGCCCCTGTTCATGCTCTGTCACTCTCTGTCTCAAAAATAAAAAATAAATGTTAAAAAAAAAAATAACCCTAATGAAATAGTAAATTGTTGAGAAATGGAGGAAAATGTAATAATATCATTTTGTAAAAAGTAGAGGAATAAGAAACAAACAATTTAGAATAATAGCTCTGGGGCTATCTATGTATGGATTTAATGGAATTAGTACTATTCTGGTTCTTGAGTTGGATAGATTATTCTCCATATCATTTCGTGATTGTATTTTATGTCTCATTGTATTATATATATATTATTTTGTATGTATTAAAGACCCCCTCTAATTACCTGTGGTTTCCATTTGAATATTTTAGATCTTAGTATCTCATTCATCAGCTTTCTTATTTATGAAATGAGAAGTAGAACACTAGCTTCCACTTGCTTCACTGGAGAGTATAAGAGTAAATGAATATTTTGAGAACATAGGGCAAAAGTGTCTCTCTATTCCAACTTCCTTGTCTTCTCCCATAAAAATCAGGCTTAGGACAGCTGAAAAACGTAAAAAAAAAAAAAAATCCCAAGAGATGGTGTGCTCTTGTCTTAATGTGGTTGCATGCTTACTGATCTTATGATCCTCACTCAGAACAGGCTTTTCATCCTCCAGTTCCATTTTGTGAAGACGGGCCGACCCTGGGTTTAGTCACATGTGAAGATGCATTAAGTAAGCTTCTAGTATTCACCTGAGAAGGGACTTGGGGGGCAAGAGAAAAAGGAGAGAAATAGGGAGAAATTGTGGGGCTGTCCAGGACCAGGAAGAGAAGACGGCTTTAATGACTCATTTTCCTCCTATGAAGTCCAGGAAGCCTATGAGAAACTGAAACACATCGTTCACCTTCTCCTTCCCCTCGTCCAGCCAACAACAGGTGATTTCTTAAAAACAAACAAACACCAAAAAAACCCCATATCCCCTGGACCAATGACCTGGAGTCACTAACTTGTGTCCAAAGATCTGTCTCTCCACTGGCAAGAATAAACTTCAGAGGTCCCAGAGAATGAAATGATTTTTTAAAAAATATTAATACACAAAAGCAGGAAACAACCCCAGTGCATATTTTCCAGCTAATTCTAGCACAGAGAGTAAATGAGCAATAATAGTTTTATTAAGCTAGAGCAGTTGGGGCAATATTTATTCATCTCAAACAGCCCAAGAAATGTAAATGATGAAACAAAAGACATTGCAGACTGGGGACAATAAACAAGCCACCAGTGAGGCTGAGTGGAGCTTTTCAAAGAAACCATAAAATATGCCCAAACGCAGAGGAGGGAAATTAAAGATCAAAAGGAAATTATCATATTCAAGCAGTTCTGCCGTACTGAGTCGACTCTCCTGGACTTTGAGAGGAAAGCAGTCAGTGGTAATAATTAAGAAAGCCTGCACTTGTTTTTTTAATAAATATTTCATGATATGTCATCTGCTTCCAAGAGGAGCCGTAACACGCCACAGCCACTGCATACTTAGCAGTTGTGGAATGACAAAAACTGGGCTAATTATGCTAAGATCATACAAATTTAGAACAGAAGGCAGTGGAAGCTGACAGGCCATGTCAAGGGCTATGAATTTGGGTTATACACAGAACCCCAGGAGTTAGCAGTGTCAGCTTATTATGTGCCAGGCACCCTGGAAGGTCTTACTCACTGGGGCACCCCAGCAGAGAGTTCTAAACACACTTTTTTGGCAAGAACAGCACTTCAGCGGCTATCAGAAATCCATGGACCAAAGCCAGAAGGGCCTGAATCCCGAGTGTCCTCATCTCAGAGAGACCTTACGTTTCAGACAGCAATTACTATTGCCTGTTTCAACCTTCGGGAGCATGGGCAATTTCTTAATCTCTCTGAGGTTTGGTTTCTTTATTCATTGATTCCAGAAATATGTATTGAGCACCTACTACGTGTCAGGGCCTGCTCTGGACACTGGGGACACAGCCATGAACCAAGAGGACATGTTTTCCCTTGCTGCATTCTCATTCTGGAGGGAAAGACAGACTATAGACAAAAGAAATATGTAATGTTTTAGTCAATTCTGTGTGCTAAGGAGAAGGATAAACCAGGGAAGGTGTTTGGAAGTGATACAATAGAGTGTTTTGTGGTTGGTTTCCTAGCAAGTGGGAGCAGGAGAGGCCTCACTGAGAACGTTTGAGACAAGCCTGAAGGAAGCGAGGGAAGAAGCCATGTGGATACGTGAGAGCAGAAAATTCTAGCCAGAGGGGGCAGTAAGCACAGGGATTCTGAGAAGAAAATGTGCTGGTGTGTTGGACAATCAGCCAGGCTGTGAGGGGGCTAGAGAAGCATCAAGGAGGGTAAGGTTGGTAGGAGATGAGGTCAGAGGGGCCACCATGAGGAGGCAGAAGATCATGTCACTCCTTACAGGCCACGTGAGGACTTGGATTTCCCTCTGAAAAGATGCGCAGCCATCAAGGAGCGTAGAACAGAGGGGACAATCATCTACCCTAACCATCCAGTGGCATTTCCCTGGTTCCTGTGTTGAGTAAAGACTATCCTGGGGGCAAGGTCATAGGTGGGGAGAATGGTCAGGAGGCTCTTGCAATAATCCAGGTGGGACATGATGCCTTGGACTAGTGGGTAGCAATAGAGGCCCAAAAGAGAGGGTCCATAGGTAGAGCTGAAATTACTGTTTTGTGGATTGAATGTGGGAGCTCAGACTAAGAGGTCATCCAAGGATGACTCCAAGGTTTTTTGCCCTTAGCTATTGAAATAATAGAGTTAATAATTACCAAGGAGTAACTAGAAAAGGAGCACATTTAGGAGGAATATCAAGAACTTGGCTTAGGTCATGTGTAGATGCCTATTAGATACCGAGTGGATGGTTGGGTACACAGGTCTGAAGTTCAGGGGAGTATCCTTGGCCCAATCTATTAAGTTAGAAGTCCTTGGGATCTAGATGGTATATGAAGTCATGAGGACAGATGACATCCTCCGCAAATAAGTCAAAATAGAAAAGATTGGAGAACAACCAACAACTGAGTCTCAGGGTATTTTAATGTTTCTGTAAGATGGCAAACGATTGTCTCTGCAAAATGGATATAATAATATTACGTCTCATTGAGTTGTGAGGCTTCAGGAATAAATACAAAGCAGCAAACGTATACATCCTAGCACACAGCATCAATACTAAGTAGATTTAAACAAAACCATTTTGTTGGAGACTATAACTCCCATTATACAAAAGTGAGGAATAAGGCTCAAAGAGGGTTTGCAAGCTTCCTGCCTTATCACATACAACTAACGAATTCTGGAGATGACATTTGAACTTGGTTTTTCTAGCTCCAAATCAAGTATTTTATCCTCATTTGCCACATGCTTTCTTGCTAATGAACAAGCCACAAGCTTGTCCTCAAGGAGCTTGCACATTAGCAGAGGAAGATATAAGGCAAGAGTGTATAAATTAAAAAGATTTAAGTGACAATTGAACACAAGGGACTTCCTAGAACCAGTGTCCTGGGATCCCTGGTTATGAGAATTCTTCATGTCAAGGCAATGGGGTCTGGCCCAGTCGGTGCTGCCTTCACGGTAAGGACCTCACAGTTATCCATAGAGAGAATTATGAGGAAGATTCCCTTCCCTAGCCCTTAGGCCAACTGGAAAACTGGCCATGGCATCGTTCACTGTACCACTCTGGAATTCAAGAGCTGGTTGATGCGACCACATCAGCTTAAACACAGTTCCTGGATCAGCCAAGTCTCTCCTTCGCTGGAAACCCTTTCCCCTTTTGAACAATTTCCTGGTACTCTGGTGGGGAGTTGGTTCATAAACTGGCCCCATTACATGGAGGGTCAGAAGAGACTAAAGACAGAAGACAGGGGCGCCTGGGTGGCTCAGTCGGTTGAGTGTCCGACTTCAGCTCAGGTCACGATCTTGCGTTCCATGAGTTCGAGCCCCGCGGCAGTCTGTGGGCTGATGGCCCAGAGCCTGGAGCCTGCTTCCGATTCTGTGTCTCCCTCTCTCTCTGCCCTTCCCCCATTCATGCTCTGTCTCTCTCTGTCTCAAAAATAAATAAATGTTAAAAAATTAAAAAAAAAAAAAAAAGACAGAAGACAACTCCAGATTGGTGGGTGGCAGTTTTAATAAGCAAGGAAACTTACAA
The DNA here is from genome assembly GCF_023721935.1 of Panthera uncia. Taxonomy (NCBI): domain Eukaryota; kingdom Metazoa; phylum Chordata; class Mammalia; order Carnivora; family Felidae; genus Panthera; species Panthera uncia. The sequence goes on from NC_064816.1 coordinate 33,174,228, forward strand.
GACTTGTCTTGGGTGGCTGCAAGACAAGTTGATCTCCACACCCACCGGTCAAATCTTAGAAGTTTACAAAGAGGCCTTAACTGGGTTTGGTCCAGATGGTTTCAACACCTTACTCTCAAGGCTATGTCCTTGGAACAGTTTTCACTGTGGGCACATTGGCAGAACGTACATTCCAATGACAGGGGAGGGGTTGAGGAGACTTTGCACAGATTCAGCTCACAGGTCAACATGTCCTCTGGATGACCACCTCCATCATGAGCAAATGCTGACAGACAAAGCTCTTCCTTTTGCTCTAAAGACAGAGTTGGTGTAGGGTTGTGTGAGCAACAATAACAAAAGCAACTCGTTATTACAAGGATATATTTCAAGGTCTTAAAACGTCCTCATTCAGAGCTAGAACCACATGGCAAGACCATTTTGGGCCTTGTGCCAGCATTTCATACTGTTATTAATAGTATCTAGGCTTTTACATTTTCATTTCATTCTGATGACAATAAGGCTGGTATTTGCTATCAGTATTCTCATTTTATAGAACAGGAAACTGAAGTTCAGAAAGGTTCTCTGACTTGCTTGTGGTTACATAGCTACGAAGTGACGAGCAAGCATCTGGACCCCAACTTTCTGATCCCATATCAGCAGCACTTAGCAACAGGGACATACAATTGCCTAGGATTCTGTATTTTGCTGTCACTGCATAGCAAGGTAGTGACAAAGCAGGTATTTGAACACAAACCTCTCATTCCTCTTTCCCAGTGCATGTCCCAGGGACATCCAATCTCTCATAGTTAAGACAAGTTTTAAGAAGGGCCTTAAATTATTTCTCTCACTAACTTTCCTGGGATGGAATTTAAATGGACTCATATGATTTGAAACTTCCCCTAAAGCCAAATACCAAACCTAACCAAATCAAAACACCCCGCCAAAAATAAAAACCAAAACCCAAGCCAAAGTCTTCATAATTTTGAAGACCTAGTATTTCAGAAAAGTTGATTTTTAGTGGCCATGTACATTCCCTAATACCCAGAGATACTTATCAATGTGACCCTACAGGATCTTTCTTAAAAAGATTAATCAACGCATGGACCTTTTTCCTCACCAAGCTGAATCCGATGTTGACTTAGTATTACTAAATGGGCAATTAAATGCCTACACATTTAATTCCTACATCTGTAATCCACCCAAATAAAAGTTCTCAAATGTCAGGAGTCACCCACATGCTATTCAAAACCCCAAATCCACACTGGTCCCACACTTTCGTGACTGCCTCCGTCACTCCTCATGTAAACACTCATTGTTTTCTAAATGTCTTCATTATGCAGCCAAAAATAAGTCTCCACTCACAGCAACCCACTCAGATAAAGTTTCCCTTCAACTTTGCATCCAAGTGTCCAAAAGAGAAATGGATATCACAGAATTTGGTTCTTTTTCTGCTTCCAGATAATTGGGTAAGGAAGAGATATAAGCATTGTCCTAACTAAAAATGTAGGCAACATGACTCAGTATATCTCAAGTACAGCTTGCTCTATAAGAAGGAATCCTCTTGGGCACTGTGGAACGAGATCTCAGGGGCAGTAGGAAATTGATGGAGGACGGAAACATGGGATCAATTCCCAGATCTTTCTGGGTACTCTGTGTTTTTATATACATTGAGGACAAGAGGGGAAACCAGGGTCCTCTCAATCGGTTCTTTCCTGGAAACATTCTATGTTGTACAAATGGTGCAGAAAGCGGCTTTGCGCTGAAAAAGCTGAAGCTCTACAAAGACACAACAGAGTGGTTCGATGTCTCCTAACTAACTTTTAAGCTTTGGAATATGCATCTAATGAGATGAAGAAATGATATGGCATTAAAGATGCTACTCAACTTGCTGGTGAATGTCTTTCTTCCTCCTTTGCAGTAGAAAAGGAGAAACACTGAAATTACCTCTCTAGGCCCTCTGTCTACAGAAAAGGAGACTTAGAGGAGCAAGGAGGACTAGTTTTCCCTCCGCCTGCCGAACTCTCACCACACCAGCATGTCAAGCACTCCTGACACCCATTGCCAAGCCACTGTCATCACCCACAACTGCTCTTTTTCTTCCCTATCCTTTATCCACCTCTTTCCTTCCTTCCCTGTGCTCTTTGAGCAAACTTCCCAATTTATCATTATCCAGCCATTAAAAATGCTCATTTTATGCTTTAAGAAGGTTATTTATGGGATGGAAAAAAGTTCATAAGAGACCAGAAGTGAAAATCATTTTCAAAATAGTAGGTAGTGCATAATCCCAATTTTAGAGTGGAGAATAAAAAAAATATCTAGAAGAATACCAAAACATTAACAGTGATCTTCTTTGATGTCATGTAACCATATCTAAATACCCTTCTTTTTTGCCTTAACTAAATCCTTCTCAGTTTTACAAAAGAAATGTGTGTTACTTAAAAACTACAGAGTATCGGGTCATTGCAATAAATTTAACAAACATAGTTGCCTATCTATTGTGTGTGGGATCTTCTAGTACATAATAAAACACTATAAAAGGAAAGAAGTTTCCTCATCAGCAAAGAACTTATAGTCTAGTTAGTTGGCTTGAAGACAACAATATGGAAGTGACCAAAATATCATGAAAATGACTTTTGTTTTTTAAATAAACTTTTTATCTTAGAAGACTTTCGATTTTCAGAAAAATTGAGCAAAGTACAGAGATTTCCCATATATTTCACACCCAGTTTCTCCAATAACATCATGTTATTTTATTTATGTATTTATTTGAGGGTGGGGGAGCAGAGGAAGAGAGAGAGAGAATCTTAAACTCGATGTGGGGCTGGATTCCATGATTCTGGGACCATGACCTGAGGTGAAATCAAGAGTCAGATGCTCAACTAAGCCACCCAGGTGCCCCAACATCTTGTTATTATGGTATACTTGTCACATCAGATGAGCTGATCCCAATACATTAGTATTAACTAAACCTCATGCTTTATTCAGATTCCTTTATTTTAAAACTATTGTCATTTTTCCGTTCCAGGATCCCACCCAGGAGACTATATGACATTTATTTTTCATGGCTCCTTAGGCTTCTTCGGACTGTGAAAGTTGCTCAGACTTCCCTTGTTTTTGATGGATGGCCTTGGCAGTGTAAAGGAGTACTGGTGAGGTATTTTCTATGATGATCCTCAACTGGGATTTGTCTAACGTTTTTCTCATGATGAGTCTAGAGTTGCAGTTATTTTGAAAAGAAAGATCACAGAGGTAAAGTGCTATTTGCATCGTGTCATATCAAGCACACATACCATCAATGAGTCTTACTGTCGATGTTAACTTTGATTACCTGGCCAGCTGAGGTACTGAGGTTTCTTTATAGTAAAGTTACTTTACTCCCCCATCCATGCTGTAAACACTCTTTGGAAAGAAATCACCATGCACAGCATGCATTTAAGGAGTGTGGAGTTACGCTTCACCTCCTTGACAGCAAAGTACATAACACGAATTATTTGGAATCCCTCTGCATGGGAGAGCTCTCTCATTTCTCTCTTTGCCCCATTTATTTGTTTATCCAATCATTTCTGTGTGCCAATATGGACTCATGGATATTTATTTTATATTTGGGGTTATCATACAACTTCTTGATTTTTCTTTTCTTTGAATTTTTCTAAATTTACATCCAAATCAGTTAGCATATAGTGCAACAATGATTTCAGGAGTAGATTCCTTAATACCCCTTACCCATTTAGCCCATGTCCCCTCCCACAACCCCTCCAGTAACCCTCAGTTTGTTCTCCATATTTATGACTCTCTTCTGTTTTGTCCCCCTCCCTGTTTTTATATTATTTTTGTTTCCCTTTCTTTATGTTCATCTGTTTTGTCTCTTGAAGTCCTCATATGAGTGAAGTCATATGATATTTGTCTTTCTCTGACTGACTAATTTCGCTTAGCATAATACCCTATAGTTCCATCCACGTAGTTGCAAATGGCAAGATTTCATTCCTTTTGATTCCCGAGTAATAATCTATTGTATATATCTACCACATCTTCTTTATCCATTCATCCATTGATGGACATTTGGGCTCTTTCCATATTTTGGCTATTGTTGATAGTGCTGCTATTAACATGGGGGTGCATGTGTCCCTTCAAAACAGCACACCTGTATCCCGTGGATAAATGCCTAGTAGTGCAATTGCTCGGTCGTAGGGTAGTTCTATTTTTAGTTTTCTGAGGAACCTCCATACTGTTTTCCAGAGAGGCCGCACCAGTTGGCATTTCCATTTATTTTTCTTCTTGCTTACATTTTTGTAGCTTTGGCCCCGGGAAGCTCTATCAACGCCAGTTTGACATATCATCATTATTGTGGGCACTATTGTGTGTTTCATTTTTGTGTACTTCCTTACTTTCTCACACTACAAGATGCTCCAGGATCATCTTGTATATATTTCCTGCCTCAGTCCTAAAGTCGGCCATTTCTATAAGAATTTCCATTTTCTTTGATTGGAGAATGGTATTAGAAACCAAGGTCTGGGCTCTGTTGTACTCCATGCTACTGCAGGATCATTGCTTATAGGTCCTTTCAGCTCACTCAGCAAGAAGATATATGTGAATATACTAATCCATATAGAACCATATATATATGTATAAAATATATATAAAATATATATGCATATATATATATATATATATATTTCTCTAAATATTTCTACATGTAACCATCTGTATCTATACTAACTCTAACATGAGTTCATACTGATGTTTTTGAGTTTGATCATTGACCACATGGATCATCCTAGTTTACTCCTCTGGCTTATTTGTAACATCTCACTCCAACAGTCAAAAAGCAAAAAATCAGAAACTCTGGGAAGGGATCCAAGGCACTATCATATCTTAAAGCTTCCATTGCTACATCCTCCACTCCTCTAGTGATTCTAACATGCTGCTATGGTTGAGAACCACTGTTCTGGTCAGATTACGGTCAACTTCATTCCGAAATCCCCAGTGCCTAGTACCTAATACATGATAGGTAATCCAAAAAATAAATAAATAAATAAATAAAATAAGGGCTGACATGAAGGGCTGAAAATAAGGGCTGACATGGTTGCTGACATGAAGCCAAGACTGAGGTTGGAAGTGACATGGACATGAGGAGGTGTGGCAAGAAGGAAGGAGTGAATCCAAGGGTTTAGGGCAAAAGAGGCTGCCTGAAAAATAAGGAACAACTTGAAAAAGTTGGGAGTCTGGAAGAGGATGGGAGCAGCTACCCTCATACACGTGAACGAAATGCACACAACAGCTTCTGCTCTACGTTTCCCCATCTACACAGAGACCAGAAGACAGAAAGCAGGCCAAAATCCCAGCAAGCATGCTTCGCTATAGGGAATAGCGTCTTCGCTGTAAAGATGTAAAAATAGACAGCAGTCTGTGTAGCCCCTGTGAATCTATTAAAAACTCCTGGAGACATTGCTACTGAATTGGGTCAGCTGAGAAATGCAGTTTGGAAAAGGAGTTAAAATTCTTAAGAAAAAGTCTCTCAAACTTTCTTCTGCCAGGAAGCAATTAATTCTCTAGGGATCTAAACCCCCACTCTGTGCCAGCAGCTCAGTGCCTCACCATAGGCTGCATTTGCTGGTAAGATGGGCGGGTCACACCAAATCCTCCGTAAAGCTTTAATCCTTTCACTCCCGCTCATTGACCACATGTGTGTGCGCCCCCCAATCTCTTGTGATTCTCCGAGGAGGACTCAGGATGGTGTCCTGCATGGACACGGGCACACTCTGAAGCTGAATGCTGCCCACCTGCATACTCCTCCTATCACTCCAACTGTCTCCCACTTACGCGTCTTCAAAGGCCTCCTGTTCTTGCACACCAGCAGCCTCTGCACGGCTGTGTCTTGCCCCTCCTTTACCAAGTCAACTTCTTTTGGTCTCAGCTCAAGCCTTTCTTCTTCAGGGAAGCCCCCGCTGGCTGCATAACCTAAGTCGGAGTCTCCTTGTTCAGTGGCCTCATACAACCATGTTCTTCCTTATTCTGCAGAGCAGTGGACATAGCTCGCAGATATATAATTGCCAGTGTGAGTCTTTGATTAGCGCCTGTCTCCTCTCCCAGACTGTTCTTCCTGAATAACAAACTACCCCAAAATGTGGTAGCTTAAAACAAAACTGTTTTGCGCATGAATCTGCATATTGGATGGGAGTTGACAAGGGCAGTTCATCTCTGCTCCACATGGTGACAGCTCTACTGGCATGGGAGGATACACTTCTGAGATGGGTCACTCACATAGCTGGCAGGTGATGCTGGCTGCCATCCCATCTGCGCGGGGCCTCTCAATGGCGGCATGGTGACTGGGTTTCAAGAGTTAACCTCCCCAGAGACACGGAGTAGATGTTGCGAATTTCTTAAGGTTTGAGACTAGAAGCTGGAGCAGCATCATTTCTGCTACATTCTATTGCTGAATAGTCGCAGAGCTCAGATTCAAGGACAGGAGACATAAATTCCCCCTCCCCCTTAACGGGAAGAGCGAAGCCATTGGGGGCCAGACGTTAAAAATTCCACAAGCATGATTTTTGTCTAAGTTTCTTTTCCTTTGTCCCCTGAACGTCGGGTACAAATCCTGGCACAGAACAGGCACGGGTTGAGTGAGGGAATTGCATTTTTTGCATCCTCTGTTTTCCAGGGAGCCTGTGCCTGGCCACAATATTTCCGAGCTGATTCCTAGCTCTATGACTGTCTGAACTTTGCCTACAAGCCAACCTGTTGTGCCGAACACCTAGAAGCCATTTCATTCAAGCCCGCTACTTGATTCCTAACTCACATTTCTTTTAGTTGTAAGGGAAGATGGCAAACAAGTCGTTCTCACCATTCGCAAAAATGGCAATTATAGACACTTGCCTGAATACATGGTGTACTCTAAATTAGTTACACATGACTAAGGCAAGTCACACCCACCTACAGTTGACATTCAATACCACCCACAGCAGAGTTCACAGCCACTAATCTAAAACCGCTGGGGAAATCAGCCCTGCAGAAAGCCTGACTGGGAGAATCTACCCAGTTGTGAATCCTGAATGTAGCCTCATTCATTTATATGGTTGGGGGACATGGCTCATGTCCTCCACTCACAGGCCCAGTTATAAACAGAGTGCCCTACTGAGCACTGACTACGTGTCAGGCACTATTCCCGAAGCTTTATATATGTTAATTTGTTTAATCCTGTCAACAACCAATGAGATCATTACTATTAGTATCATCACCCTCATGGAGGACAGGCACTAAGATGGCCCCCGCATTCATGCCTTCGTGTGATCCCTTCCCCTCGAGTGTGGGTGGGACCGTTGACTTGTTTCTGACCAATGTTATATGGCAATGGGATGGGATGTGCTGATCACACCATAATGCCGTCTTGATGGAGTCTCTCCACTGTTGGCTGTGAAGAAGTGAGCTGCCCCAAGTCCCACAACCACAGGAAACAAACTCTGCCAACAACCTGAGGGAGCTTGGGGAGGGTACTCTCCCCGATCGAGCTGCCAGATGAGCCCCCAGCAAGGCTGACTTCTTGACTGCAGCCTTGCAGGGGACCCAGCTAAGCTGTGGTCAGCCTCTGGACCCCTGGAAACTGTGAGATCATAAATGTGTGTTGCCTGAAGTGGCTAAGTTTGTGATACTCTTTTAGGCAACAATAGATGATGAGCACATCCATCTGACAGGCGAGGACAGTGGGGATGCTAAACACGCCACACAGGAGCTCCCTGGGCTTTAAACTGGCCCTTCCTTTCTATTCTAAAACAAAAGCATTTTTGAGTACTTACAACATGCCAGGCATTGTGCCAGGTATTTCATGTGCATCATTCCCTTTGATTCTAAACAAACAAACACGCTCCGAAAACCCATGTGCAATAGGCGTTACATCACTTTACAGCTAAGGGAACTGAGGCCACAAAGGTTAATCTGCCCAAACTTACACTTACTTAGTGTTGGGACCTTAGTGTTGGGAACTCAGACAGCTTGACTCCAGAGCTCATATTTACTCCTAAAGGTGTATGATAGTGCTTTCTGGAATGATGCAAAGTAACTACAGGTGTGTTCTGATAAAAGGGAAAGGCTCAGGCCTCTGGCCATTTCAAAACCACTGAGGAACGCTCAAGGGAGAGAGTCAAGTAGAAATGGGGCCCAGGGACCACCTATCTCAATTTACCCTGACCTAGATTCTATTTTTCTGATAATCTAACAGGCTATGTACTCAAAGATGATCAAGACGCAGTGCTTGCTTTAAAGGAACTCATATTTAAGAAGAACTCACAGACATCAGCAAACAACTAGAACACGGGAGGGTTGATGTAAGCTTGAACAGAGGTCCACATTGAATGCAACAGAAACACTAACACAGGAAAAATGATCCAGAAAAACGGTTAAGTTCCAAATGAGTAGAAGTAGGGAGAAAGGTTGCTTCAGAAAGAGGAAGCATTATGTTCAAGGATATAGAGATGAGAGATACAAAGAGTATACACAGAGCAGCAAGAAATAAACTAGACCTAGCATAAGGGGGAAGGCAGGTTAAGTAACAAGTCATAATGGGAGAAAATAAGCTGGGGCCACACCAACTAGGAATATGAACGCCAAAAAGAAAAGAAAAAAAAAGACATTTGATCACTATTCAATAGAATGGGGAGTCCTAAAAACTTTTTGAAAAACCAAGTACAGTAAAACCTTGGGTTGCAAGTAACTTGTTCTGTGACTTTCTGCAAGATGAGCAAACATTTTAATACATTTTAACTTGATAAATGAGTGGTGTCTTGCAATACGAGTAGTCCGTGATGCTGAATGTCACATGATCACAACTGAATCAATGGTTCTTCTCTCTCTCTCTCCTCTCTCCTCTCTCTCTCTCTCTCTGTCACTGAGAGATTGTGGGTGATTGTGTCCCATGCTCAGATGCTCAGTCTTTAGCCATGGTGTTTGGCAGAAATCAGTGATTTTTCAGAACGTTGGAAGGTGCCCACAACTAGCATTAGTGTATTTTTTTGTCACTTAAAACACCTGTGGACAGTCCTTTGCTTTTCCATGTAAAAGTAAGCATAGGAATGCTTTGCTTCATTCTAGGTCATTGGATAGGTTCCTTGTTAAAGTTGCATGGAAAGACAAAGATTCCACTGAGCCAAAATTCTGTTAGTGATTGTGTAAGTCGTCCTACACAATAACCCTCCTCTCTTTTGTCTCCTTCACACCAGCCACAAAGATTTTCAAAGGTAAGTGTAGGTTAATTTATTTTTCTTTATATTTTGTATTTTCTTTGTTATTTTGTATTATATTACAGTATTGTAATCATTTTTATATGAATATTTTGGGGTTGTGGAATGAATCATCTGAGTTTCCATTATTTCTTATGGAGAAATTCGCATTGATATACAAGTGCTTTGGATTACAAGCATGTTTCTGGAATGAATTATGCTCACAAACCAAGGTTTTAACATATTTAAATTTGCCACTTAAAAGAGACATCATTTCTCCTTATATAACAGGGTTCTAGAGAAAGAAGGGCATTGGTTACCTTAGAGTACTCTAAGGAATACTGACCACATGAAAGTTTCATAAAGTACAGAGTCCCATCAGAAATGCAAATATTCCTCTTGTGGACATCTGAAATGTCTGTTAGGATGTGAGAGGCACTGGGATGTCCCACAGTAGGAAAAACTATTTAACTGCTTCACCCATTGTTTTCCCCAGTATTACTACTGATTTTTGTCTTTGAATGAATATATATTAATATTTTTTACAACTAGAGGATGCATCATTGCAAGGGATTGGTGGTCTGCGTCCTTCAATTTTTATGCTAAAGAAGAACTTTCTTAATGGACTGACCACGTCCTTATAACCCCTTATGGAAGATTGAGGCCGCCATTTCTCTCCTACAATCAAAGAGCCAGTTTGGTGACTCTAGTGTGTGTGTTGTCATCTAAGAAAATATTTCGTTGGTCACTTCCCTGTTTCAAGGAACGGAAAAATGGCAGCATTCACTGTTGTCTTTGCAGTTTGAGGGCCCCGAATGGGCTTGTCTCGATACATGTATCCGAGCATTCCACACTAATTACACGGGTCCATTAGCAGGCACAGGAGTGATTGTGCCTGTAAGTAAATGGGGCCAGAACATATCTGTGAAAGCACAGGGCCTAATATAAATCAGACCCAAACTGCCACGGGGTCTTCATTGGGATCGGGAGCATGATGCAGCCATAAAGTGATTCATGGCTGCTGCTTCTCTCTCCTTCCATATAAACACTCTGGGCCTCGTGGATGGATTCTTTACCGCCTATTCCGGGCAGCAGACCCAAAGATACTGCACAGAAAGGGAGCATAATTTGGCTATAAAAATGTTGTAATAAGTGATTTTATATAACTGAAATGCCAGTTCCTTTACTACATCCTCCCACTCATTTTACAACCAGTTAATATTTTTCTGAACTTTTGTGTTATATTCCACTCAGCCGCCTCTGCAATCTTTTTTGCCTATTTTTCTGCCAGAGCCACAAGAATAAAGCTGTCAGATGGCCCGCGAAGCCATTTTTCTTGTCTGGCAAATTGTCTAGAGGCAACCATAACCTCCTACCTGCTCCACGATATAACAGAAGTAGCCTGTCTTAGCAAAACAGAATTTAAATATTCTTTCGATCTGTGTTATCTACAGGCACCTAGGATAAAATTGGTGAAAATATAATCCCCAACATTTTTTGACCTTGTTCTAATGGGAACGGAGTAGCTATTCCTATTAAGTACACACTTGCACTGACATGCTTGGAGAGATGTTATACAGCTCTCCGACAGGATATCTCAAGGTATTTGAACTATAATAACAAATGTGGCTCCTCCGAGGGGAAGAAGGATACAGCAGGAAAAGTACCCAGAAGAAGATTAAGAACTGAACTGAGCTAATGGTATACAGTGGTTAGGCTTTGAATGTGATGAGGATTTATGGTTTCAATTAGTGCTGGAGAGCAGTTTTAGAAAGTTATTAGCAGGCGACTGGCATTCTCAAAGATGGCTCATCTGTGTATTGCTCGAGATTAGCTGGGGCTTTTAGTTGTTTACAAACACACATGGTGGCTTGCATTGTAGGTATAGAAGTGACTGTAATATTCCATATTCAGAGCTCTTTAGCAGAGATGAAGCCTGGTGCTTTGGTTTCTTAGTACTCCTGTGTGGGCAAGGCAAAACTCGATTTTGCAACATTTTCTCCCATTAAAAAAAGTTGAGTGTCCCCACCTGTTCTAAACTCTGACACACTATTTCAAATGAATAGCTTCCTTATTCTGCACACTCCCTCATATTTAAAATTCTTAAATGCCTCAAATACTCCATGTTGTGCTGCCTTGAATACAAATTAATTTTTAAATCTCCCCACTGAAATGTTTTGCACTGAAACCCATAAATCTTTACGTCAGAGTGTGCATATTTTTCCCTTTTAAAGCCTTTGGGGCGTTATTCATATGGTGCAAACATTCTCAAATAGATTAGAAACCTGGCTGAGGCATTTGCAAACACAACAAAAAGTGCTCAATCCCAGGGCACAAAAAACTGTGCCTGGTTCCCCTCACAGGGAACACTTAGGAAAAACACTGCATCATCTTGAGCCAGCAGACCTTGACCTGAGCATTCCAGAGAGACCGGAACAGTTTCCCTACCCTGTTCATACAGGAAATACAAAGTAATGCTTCCCACATAAGGTTGCAATAGGATTCCTCATAAGATGACAAGCCCTTGGTCCAGGGACCATGTTTTCACTACAGGAGAACAGCATCTGTGTCTTGTAAGCCTGATCTATATGGCTATTAAGGGTATAGTTCTTCAATCACAATTCAAGCGGGTAAAAAATGTCCATTTCCTACTTTTCCCTATTTATTTATGTCCTAACTAAGGATGTCTCCTTATTTGAAAAACGTACATTTTTATTTTTATTATTTTTAATATGAAATTTATTGTCAAATTGGCTTCCATACAACAGCCAGTGCTCCTCCCAACAGGTGCCCTCCTCAATGGTGAAAAGCATAACTTTTAAATGAAAATACACATTTCCCTAAATCAAATTAATGTACCCAAACATTATTCCTCCAGCTGAAAGAAACTAGAGTGTAATGGAGAGATGCTGGGAGATTTATCTGATGGAAAACAGGGCCAGGGTGTGCTGACATCAACGTCCTATTCCACTATAGCCATGTGAAGTTGAGGATCCTTCTACTTCTCTGCCAACAGACACACTGCCATGGCACCCATTCCCTCCTGGGATCTATTTCCTTTTCCCCTGACCCTTCTGAGCAGAAATAGGTTCAGTAAATTCAGGAATTTATCCAAGGTAATAGGAGCAGGGATCCCAAGAAGATTTAGTTTTGAGTCCTGCAAAAATCCAAAGACAAAGATAGACCAAGAGAAGGTCTGGCTCTCTGGAATGGAGCAAAAGGTAAGAGAACCCAAACATGCAAATATCTCTAAAAAACTTATCCTGCCTTCAGTCTGTTATAGATGGGAGGAGGTGAGAAACCCTTTCTTCACCTTTCCTTTCCTGGGTGTCTTCCTCCCAATTTTGATTATCGTGGGTGTTGGCTTGCAGATTCAGGAATGTTCTATGAGCATGTAGATCTAAATTCTGAGTGATGAGGAGATGAGGGCATGGTTTTGACGGTGGGTGTGAAGAGACAGACATGATATTGATTCCAGCTTTGACAGATTATGGCATGTACATTGACCAATCAGATTGAACACCCATAAAATAAGGACAAGCTAGAGAAATGATATGGCTGTACTGGTAAATATGGCTGAATATTAGCTCCGGAACTGAATAAATACTGAGTGATTTTTACTGAACTAATTAGAACAGTGTACTATGATTGAGTCCAGAAAGGTATGAAAAAAATCACTCCTCCTACCTAAGTCAGAGATATATAACAATATAAAACAATATAAAAATATTATGAATATAGAAGTAATATGAATTGTGCATGTGTATGAATATTTATGTATGTGTTCACACACGCATACACATATATTCATAAAAACACATATAAATATATGTATTCATATGTGCATACACACACATATATCCATCCAAAAGTAAATTAAAAAGAATAGCTTGACATTGAAAATTCAAGCCAACACTTCAGAGATTTGTCAACTAAGGGGAGAGGGGACTGGAGTTTTGATGCACCAACTCCTGCCAGTCACTGGTGGAAAGCTGCTCTGGGAACTTGAATTCTCTGGCACTTACAGCCTGTCCCATAACATGCCAGCTGAATAGGCTGGCTGCTATGGCCAGAGAAAGCTCTCAGACAAACAGACATAGTTGCTTGCAGTTGGGAGCTGTTGGGTCTGCTAGCATGGAAACGGTGAGAGCTTAGGGGCTATGGGAAGGCCAATACTGTTTGCTTCAAAAGGCAGCTGCTCCAGGCTGATATCTGCCAAGCTTCATGTCTAATGGGTGAAAGAAGACCCTCCCTTTTTTTTTTTTTTTTAAATTTTTTTTTCAACGTTTTTTATTTATTTTTGGGACAGAGAGAGACAGAGCATGAACGGGGGAGGGGCAGAGAGAGAGGGAGACACAGAATCGGAAACAGGCTCCAGGCTCCGAGCCATCAGCCCAGAGCCTGACGCGGGGCTCGAACTCACGGACCGCGAGATCGTGACCTGGCTGAAGTCGGATGCTTAACCGACTGCGCCACCCAGGCGCCCCACCTCCCTTTTTAATAAATTTAATTGTTCCAGCATAAGTTCTGAAACTGTAGCCTCTGGTAGGTTCAAGTGCAATGCTGTAGCTGGTCAAGCCCGGGCTATGTGACACCAGTCTGACAAAATGAAGAAATAAGAAAAGTAGGGAAGAATGATTGCTCTAAGAAACTCAGGTAATAGTACATCACAGGTAGGGCGAATGGATACAAGGCAGAAAAAAAGGTATCCACTAAAAGGTGATGCAGTGATGTTATAAATACTGAAATACAAATACGATCCTTTCATTGCTACCCAGCCTGGTAAGTAAACTCATTTGGAATGCATGGTTAGCTGAATCTCTACAATGCCAATGGTGGGTGTCATCGTTTTATCTAACCCTTCACTTGACACAATTTCCTTTTGCCCTAGGGTGTGACTGTATAGATTGAGAGACCCTGGAAAAACAAAAATCAGGTACAAGAAATCAGGAAATAAAGCACAGAGGCAAACATCAGCTTAGTTGTTCTTTCATACCAAAGAAGATCAGAGGAGTTTTAGGAAATAATCAGTTGATGGGAGTCTTAGGATGGTCCATATTTAAGCCTCTCTACTCTATGGTTTGCAATACAAGAGCCAAAGCAATTGCAGACTTGATTTCTCTACGGACATAAAAATAAGGAGAGAGACCCAGAACTTATGACTGTTAGCACTGAAACAACTTAACCGACATGATATTTTACCAGTTCCGTGTCTGATCAATCAAAGAATGGGATATTTCATTCAAAGTTCTTTGGAAGAATGGTATAATAATAAATTAAGAAAAATATCAACAATAGCCAAATTATGGAAAAAGCCCAAATATCCATCAACAGATGAATGGATAAAGAAGATGTGGTATATATGTGTATACATACATACATATGAAATCTTGCCATTTGCAAAAATATGGATGGAACTAAAGTGTATTATGCTAAGGGAAAGAAATCATTCAGAGAAAGAGAAATATCCTATGATTTAACTCATATGTGGAATTTAAGAAACACAACAGATGAACATAGGAGAAGGGAAGGAAAAATAAGATAAAAACAGAGAGGGAGGCAAACCATAAGAGACTCTTAAATAAAGAGAAGAAACTGGGGGTTGCTGCAGGGGAGGTGGGTAGGGGGATGGGCTAAATGGGGGATGGGCTAAATGAGCGATGGGCATTAAGGAGGGCACTTGTTGGGATGAGCACTGGGTGTTCTATGAAAGTGATGAATCACTGGGTTCCATTCCTAAAACCAATACTATACTGGATGTTAACTAACTTGAATTTAAAAATATATATTTTATATATATATAGTATAACATATATATATGTTATATAATATATATGTAATATGTATATAACAAAAAAGAAAAATGTAAATTGTATGCTTGCATACTAAGAAAAATTGTATTCTTATCATACCAAGAAAGCACCTCCCTTCCCAACACTACTGACAACAGGACTGATCCTCAGAAGCTCTGATTGGGACAAATGTCTACTTCTGAACCAACCCCAGTGGAAAGGGGCTAAGTGCCCCTTTTGCAAGTGAGACCTTTAAGTTATGGGCCACTTAGAGTAACTTCAGTCAAGCGAGAAACATCAGCATGAACTTGTACTGATATTCCCAAGCTTGCTCTGAGATATGCCTGCCTACTTGCCTATTTCTTTTCCCAATTTTTCTATAATGCTTGTATCTGGGGGGGAGGGGGTGAGGAGGTAAAAATGCTGCTTAACCTTGAAAAAAATGTGCATTTGTCCTTATTATATATATCACTTTGATCAAAGATATTTCCTGATGGAGAGAGCATCTCTAATTTGTGAGATCTTGTTTTGCTCACTTGTTTTGATACAAGTAGAGAAATATACCTCACAAGTGAATACTAAGGGTTTTTCATAGAAGTACACTGCATTCAAGGGTAGTGTAATATCACGCGTGATCTGCAAAGAAGCTGAACAAAGCTGAAATCTACTTTGTATATTCTGAATTTTAATATGCCGGGAACAGCAGGCTGTCTACCGATACAAATTGGCTTTAAAAACCAAGCAGTTAATCTCAAGGCAAATAATCTGTTATTTTAATAATTAATTCAGCTCCTTAAAAACGATGGGTAAGAAGCCAGTTACCAAGAGGCTTAAAAAAATAGTTATTTTATTGGATTCAACTTTAAATGAAAGTTTAATGTTTAGATGTAGACAAGTGAGGATATAAATGTTTTAATAATAGGTTTAGATTATTTTGGTAATGAATTCAAAAGATCGTTAATAATAAATTTGCAGCAACTGGTAAAAGAGTCAAGGTCAAGGAAAGATTCAGAAAGGTTGATACAGAGAGCACTGAGGGAAAATGGGGAGAGATAACATGGGAAGGAAACAGTCAAGATACAGCATTTATTTCCCTTGGTTTTTGGTCAAAGTTTTACTCTATCTTTATTATGATTACAGTGTCATCAAGCATGTAAAAATAATTTAACAAAACAAATTTCTTACTGAGTTTTGGTGAGAGAACTTTTGTTAAAACAAAATGTTTAAAATAGAATAGGGAGAGGATGTCAGTACCAGAGGAAAGAAACTACATAGAGACTCACGAAATCCAGGTTCCAGACTCAGTGCTAACACTATCCACATAGCTCTGGACAAGTCTTAATCTTGCTCTATCCCAGTTTCCTCTGCAAATAAAGGTGATGGACTAGATAATTCCAAATATCCCTTTGAGCCTGCAATTGTGTGATTCTGTACATCGCTTAAAAAAAAGTTGATGCATTATAATTCCAACAGAACTTCTAAAACAGACATCACCAGCAGTTGTGAATATTGAAATATATTCACATGAGAACAAAATCAAGTTGTCAACCATACCGAATATTCTCCCAAGCTAGTTTCCAATTCTCCCACAGCCTACATAGTATTTTTTGAGTGATGCTATTGAAGAGAAATTAAAAGGCAGTAACAGACATTTTTACAAGTCATATTATTTACTTTGATAAATGTAATGTGTGTTGGGAGGCAAGAAGTGGCATTTAAGTTGCTTTTATTTCTTCTTTTTTTCTTCTTCTAAAGCCTCTTGAGTTTCCTTTGCCTTTTTGAAGAAGCTAACATGAACAAAATCAGGTCCAATTTGCACACCGCATCTCCTTCTCCCAGGACCCTTTGTCTGTGTGCTGTATCCATCTTGGCAGTTAGCAGTCCAGGGAAGGGTCCTTATTTGTTGACTCCATGTGCTTCAGAGGTTCAGATACAAAGTACTTTATTAAAGAATCTGTATTCCAGAAAAATAATCTCTGTTTTTCTTCTCTATGCCTGTTTTCCTAGACGTAAGGAACTGGGACTACATTCAGAATGCTTTAAGTCTATACTAAGAATAATGAAGTCACTGGAGATTGCAAAATTTCCATTTAGGTTCCTGTGTGTGTGTGTGTGTGTGTGTGTGTGTGTGTGTGTGTGTGAGAGAGAGAGAGAGAGAGAGAGAGAGAGAGAGAGAGAGATTAATGGTGATGCCACTCATGAGCTGGAGAATATGAGGAAAGGACAAAATTTCGGGGGAAAGATGGTGAGTTCAGCAGGTTTGTGTGCGTTTAAGATGCCCTGGAGAAGGCCAAATGGAGATATTCTAGGAATATAGAATATATGAGTGGAAAGCTTAGTAAAAAGTCTGTAACCAAACACCAAGGTGGAAAACACTAGCATGTCCTTCTGGTTAATTAGAACAATGCATCCATGGAAAAGAGTCTCTGGAGAGGAAGTACCATGATACAGATAGATCTCTTGCCATGTCTCATGCCATTTATACCCTGCAAAAACCTCATGTGTGAATATTATTAACCTGATTTACAGATAAGGGAACTGAGGCTCAAAGATAAGCAGACAAGAGCTTCTCTCATGATGAAATGTTCCTGTCTTCCTTTATCCTCTACTTTTTCTCAGGTCAAAATGATTAAATGTGCCTGTTCTCTCCCCAGTCTCCATTCTAATTAGAAAAAAATCATGGACAAAATAGCAGTCACTTCTAAAAATCAAGGAGGAGGTTTTGCCTGTGATTTCTCAATGAAGACCTATGCGACTTCTATTTTGGACGATGGATGCTATCAGATAATGACAAGAGATCAAAATTAAGGCAAGAAAAGCTGTAAGTCATTCTCCTTGAACAATCAGCTGTAGAGCTACATAGGGGAAGAGTTTGATATTTGTAGTATCATTTCTCATTTTTATTTGAGTCTTGTTAGCCCAAGAGTTTAATTTTCTTACATTACTTTTTCTATTATTGTCTTTCCATTTTTATTAGGTGTCTGCCACTGGACTTCTCTATGGTGGGAATTTGAATGTCTCATATAGTTTTCAATACCAGCTTGGACTTTGGAATTACTCCACTGCCATGTTTTTGTTTTTGTTTTTGTTTTCTTATTGACCTGTCCACCTCTTTTTGTCATGTCACCCTTAACAGTGAAAGGCTGGAAGCCAGTCAGACACACACACACAAGTATTTACTACAGGAAACATAGGGAGGGATGTTGGAGTCAGCTGAGGTCGAGGAAGGAGGAGCTAGGCAAGTCAGATAGCTCCATAGCACGTACCATAATAACTTGAAGTTTGTACTAACAAACATTTCTGAGACCCAGACAGTCCCCATGGAAACAAGGCTTTGCTGTTGAAGTTATATCAAAATTCTCTTCAGTAAATAATCAGGGACAGCGTGTATTTACTTTCCTTCATTGTCCTCGTAAGAATGCTGAATCATCAAATGGAAAGAGAGAACAAAAGGAAAAGGATGCTATTGATTCCTGAATGATAGGTGAAATGCCTCCTAGAGGACTCCACCAATAAGGAAGAGACGAGACAATGGGAGTTTCAGGCTGAAGGGTTTTCAAAAACCCAGACAACAATGGAAAAGTACATTTGTCTTCAGGCTGGCTCATGACTTGCTAAAGAGGTTATGGTTCTGGGTAACTTATTGCCACTGGTGAATATTTACTGTGTTCCAAATAGCAAGGCTTTATACTAGATCCTGACCAGGAGTGGGTCTAATTCTGTAGCGTCTGGAGCTTATATGATGAGAACAGGAAGCAGAGCCGGGGGTAGTTTTTAAGAATGATAATGTAGGGGTACCTGGGTGGCTCAGTCACTTAAGCATCCTACTTTGGCTCAGGTCATGATCTCACGGTTTGTGGGTTTGAGCCTTACAGCCTTACAGGCTGACAGCTCAGAGCCTGGAACCTGCTTCTGATTCTGTCTCCCTCTCTCTCTCTCTCTGTCCCTCCCCCACTAGCACTCTGTCTCTCTCTCAAAAAGAAATAAACATTAAAAAATTTACAAAGAATGATAACGTAAAATCTTTAATATACAATAAAGTGCAGTGCATTGGAAGAACCCTCAAGCAAAAATAGGAGCCCTGAAGCTTAAGCTTCACTGATTTCTTGGTAAATTTGCCTGTGACCCTAAAAGTAGAGTAATAAATAATAACAAGGACACTAACAACAATAACAACAACAGGAACAACTATTATATGCTGAGTACCGAGATTTGCGCTAAGCACTTTACATTCATTGTCTCATTTAAAACTCACCATAATCCCATGAATTAGATATTGATTTTTGCAGATGAGGGAACTGAGACTTCGTAATTTACTGAAGGACAGACGGTAGTAGAACTCAATTTGAAATCAGAAATTTTGACTCAACACTCCAAGCTCTTCGCCACCAAAATAGGAGATTCTTAAGAAGTCTCAATAGTATTAAAGCATCATTAAGTGAGATAGCTGAGACAGACTTGGAAAGTTCACAAAAGGGTTTTTTTTTTTCTAAAGGAGACACTATCTAAAGCAGTAGGTCTCAAACTTGGCACTACTTACATTTGGGGCTGGATAATTCTTTGTTGCGGGGGCTGTTCTGTGAGTTACAAGATGTTTAAAAACATCCATCACACTCTTCTCAGTTGGGATAATCATAAATGTCTCCAGACATTCCCTAATGTCCCCTGGCTGGGGATGACAGGGATAACCTCAGTTGAGAACCAATGACTTAAAGAATAAGAGGTAGCTAGGTAAAAAAGTGGCGGAGGAACACTCCAGAAAGAGCTCACAGCAAGAACAAGGGCAGGGTAGGGAGAAACAGCATGATAGGTACAGGGAAGGGAAAGCAATTTTATGCTACTTGAGGCTGAAAGTCAACACTTAGGATTACTTGGTGATGAAGTAGGAAGGGGTCAAATTTCAAAGGCCACTAAAAGTCATGCTAAGGGGTTAGAGTTTTATTCTATCAGAGGGGAGGGGATACATTTCTGTCTCTGGAAGACAGAAATGTCAATACAACTCTACCAGGAGGTAGACTGGCAATGCTATCTTCCAGTAAGATGTGCTGGGAAAGTCTTTCGTGCTAAACAATTGCATCAGTTTCATGAGGGAAACAGGGCAGAGAACAGATGAAGGCAGCCATGGAAACCTGTATGAAAAATCCATTCTCTTTTTGGCTTTTCTTAAAATAGAGAAGGAAAAATAAAGAACCACAAAGATGTGTCCATGAGCATCAACCTCGTTTACTTCCAAGCTGAGCCATTTAAGTAGTAAGAATTGAATTTTTATAGTATGGCAGACATCGTTCACTGCTTATCTAATATCCACTCTCCAGTTAGTAGTAGTTAGTTGTCCTTACTAACAATATCCTGATTTTGTGGGGGCAACAATGTTATGCTCTAAGCTAAAATTACTTATATCCTCTGATTCCTATGCAACCAGAGGTAGCCAAGTGACCCAGACAAATAAGATATATGCAGGTGCTGTTGGGTGGGCTCCCCCTCCAAACTCACTAGTAAAAGTAAATATACAGTTAAATTCAGAATACTCTAATATTGTAAAGTGGGTGGTAAATCACTTATAACTCGAGTATAAATATTAAAAGGAAGAAACATTTAAAAACTATAACTACAATGATTTGTTAATAAGTAGACCAAGTAAAAAGATGTGAATTATAACACCAACAACATAAATTGTGTGTGGGGGGGTTATAAAATATAGAACTTTGTATGCATCTGAAGTTAAGTTGTTATTAGTTGAAAACAGACTGTTATAACATGGTTTATGTAAGCTTCATGGTAATCACAAAGCCAAAGTCTATAGTAGATAATAAAAGAGAAAGAGAAAGGAATCTAAGCATACCACTACAGAAAATCATCAAATTACAAAAGAAGAGAGCAAGAAAGGACAAAAGGAACAAAGAAATTACAAAACAGAAAACAATTCGCAAAATGGCAATAATGAGTCCATACTTATCAATAACTGCTTTAAGTGTAAATGGATTCAGATCTGCAATCAAAATACACAGAGTGGACAAAAGGTTTAAGAAAAAAACAAGAACCAACTATATGCTGACTACAAGAAAGTCATTTCAGATTAAAAACATTTTTTTAACATTTATTTTTGAAGGCGAGAGAGATAGAACGTGAGTGAGGGAGGGGCAGAGAGAGACAGAGGGAGACACAGAATCCGGAGTAGGCTGCAGGCTCTGAGCCATCAGCACAGAGCCCAATGTGGGGCTTGAACCCATGAACTGTGAGATCATGACCTGGGCCAAAGTCGGACACTAAACCGACTGAGCCATCCAGGAGCCCCCACATTTCAGCTTTAAAGATACACATAGGCTTGGGGTACCTGGGTGGCTCAGTTGGTTAAGCATCTAACTTCAGCTCAGATCACCATCTCACGGTCCGTGAGTTCGAGCCCCGCGTCGGGCTCTGGGCTGATGGCTCAGAGCCTGGCCTGCTTCAGATTCTGTGTCTCCCCTCTCTCTGCTCCTCTTTCACTTGCATTCTGTCTCTCTCTCTCTCTCTCTCTCTCTCTCTCAAAAATATGTAAACATTAAAAAAATACACATAGGCTTAAAGGGAAGAATGGAAATAGATATTCCATTCAAATGGAAACCAAAAGAGTACCTATACTTGTATCAGACAAAATAGATTTTAAGATAGAAACAATAACAAGACACAAAGGTCCTTATGTTATATAAAAGGGGAAATTCACCAAGAGGATATAGCAGCTATAAATATTTTATGCGCCAATACTGGAGCATCTAAATATATAAAGCAAATATGAAAAGATCTAAAGGGAGAAACAGACAGCAATATGATAATAGGAGACTTCAATACCCCACTTTCAACAATGGATAGATCATCCAGACAGAAAATCAATAAGGAAACAATGGACTTAAACTACACGTTAGACCACATGGGCCTAAAAGACATAAAAAGAACATTACACTCAACAGCAGCAGAATACACACTCTCTAGGACAGATCATATGTTAGACCACAACACAAGTCTTAATAAATTTAAGAGTAATGATATCATATCAAGCATCTTTTCTTTTTTTTTTTTATTTTTTATTTTTTATTTTTATTTTTTTATTTTTTTTATTTTTTATTTTTTAATATATGAAATTTACTGTCAAATTGGTTTCCATACAACACCCAGTGCTCATCCCAAAAGGTGCCCTCCTCAATACCCATCACCCACCCTGCCCTCCCTCCCACCCCCCATCAACCCTCAGTTTGTTCTCAGTTTTTAACAGTCTCTTATGCTTTGGCTCTCTCCCACTCTAACCTCTTTTTTTTTTTTTTCCTTCCCCTCCCCCATGGGTTTCTGTTACGTTTCTCAGGATCCACATAAGAGTGAAACCATATGGTATCTGTCTTTCTCTGTATGGCTTATTTCACTTAGCATCACACTCTCCAGTTCCATCCACGTTGCTACAAAAGGCCATATTTCATTTTTTCTCATTGCCACGTAGTATTCCATTGTGTATATAAACCACAATTTCTTTATCCATTCATCAGTTGATGGACATTTAGGCTCTTTCCATAATTTGGCTATTGTTGATAGTGCTGCTATAAACATTGGGGTACAAGTGCCCCTATGCATCAGTACTCCTGTATCCCTTGGGTAAATTCCTAGCAGTGCTATTGCTGGGTCATAGGGTAGGTCTATTTTTAATTTTCTGAGGAACCTCCACACTGCTTTCCAGAGCGGCTGCACCAATTTGCATTCCCACCAACAGTGCAAGAGGGTTCCCGTTTCTCCACATCCTCTCCAGCATCTATAGTCTCCTGATTTCTTCATTTTGGCCACTCTGACTGGCGTGAGGTGGTATCTGAGTGTGGTTTTGATTTGTATTTCCCTGATAAGGAGCGACGTTGAACATCTTTTCATGTGCCTGTTGGCCATCCGGATGTCTTCTTTAGAGAAGTGTCTATTCATGTTTTCTGCCCATTTCTTCACTGGGTTATTTGTTTTTCGGGTGTGGAGTTTGATGAGCTCTTTATAGATTTTGGATACTAGCCCTTTGTCCGATGTGTCATTTGCAAATATCTTTTCCCATTCCGTTGGTTGCCTTTTAGTTTTGTCGGTTGTTTCCTTTGCTGTGCAGAAGCTTTTTATCTTCATAAGGTCCCAGTAATTCACTTTTGCTTTTAATTCCCTTGCCTTTGGGGATGTGCCGAGTAAGAGATTGCTACGGTTGAGGTCAGAGAGGTCTTTTCCTGCTTTCTCCTCTAAGGTTTTGATGGTTTCCTGTCTCACATTCAGGTCCTTTCTCCATTTTGAGTTTATTTTTGTGAATGGTGTGAGAAAGTGGTCTAGTTTCAACCTTCTGCATGTTGCTGTCCAGTTCTCCCAGCACCATTTGTTAAAGAGACTGTCTTTTTTCCATTGGATGTTCTTTCCTGCTTTGTCAAAGATGAGTTGGCCATACGTTTGTGGGTCTAGTTCTGGGGTTTCTATTCTATTCCATTGGTCTATGTGTCTGTTTTTGTGCCAATACCATGCTGTTTTGATGATTACAGCTTTGTAGTAGAGGCTAAAGTCTGGGATTGTGATGCCTCCTGCTTTGGTCTTCTTCTTCAAAATGACTTTGGCTATTCGGGGCCTTTTGTGGTTCCATATGAATTTTAGGATTGTCAAGCATCTTTTCTAACCACAACAGTATGAAACTAGAAATTAACTATAAGAAGAAAAATGGAAAACTCAAATTTTGTGGAGATTAAATAACATATTCCTGAGCAGCTAAAAGGTCAATCAAACAAAAAAATCAAATGGGAAATCCAAAAATATGTTGAGACAAATAACGATGGAAACACAATACAGCAAACTACGGGATGTAGCAAAAGCATTTCTAAGAGAACATTTATAGTGATAATTGCCTACATCAAGAAAAAAGAAAGATTTCAAATAAACAGCCTGACTTCATGTTTCAACAAACTAGAAATAAGGAAAAACTGAGCCCAAAGTCATTAGAAAGAAGGAAATAAGGATCAGAGCAGAAATTAATTATACTAAGTCAGAAAACACAATAAAAAAGTATCAGTGAAACTAAAAGCTGATTTTTTCTTTAGAAAAATATAAACAAAATTGACAAACTTTTAGCTAGACTAAGAAGAAAAATGAGAAGACTCAAATAAAGTCAGAAATGAAAGAGACTTTATAACGAATGATACAGAAATATATGAATTGTAAGAAACTACAATACACAATTATATGCCAACAAATTAGATAACCCAGAAGAAATGGATAAATTCCTAGAAATTCAACCAACCAAGTTGAATCATGAAGAAACAGAAAATCCAAACAGAC
Source organism: Panthera uncia (assembly GCF_023721935.1). Taxonomy (NCBI): domain Eukaryota; kingdom Metazoa; phylum Chordata; class Mammalia; order Carnivora; family Felidae; genus Panthera; species Panthera uncia. The sequence goes on from NC_064816.1 coordinate 33,198,514, forward strand.
CAATTACAACTAAGGAGACTGACTCAGCAATCGAAAATCTTCCAACAAAGAAAATGCCAGGACCAGATGGCCTTACTGGTGAATTCTACCAAACATTCAAAGAATTAATACCTACCCTTGACAAACTCTGCTAAAAGACAAAAGAGGAGGGAACACTTCTAAATTAATTTTACAAGACCAGCATTATCCTCATATCAAAACCAGACAAGGACACTACAAGACAAGAATATTGTAGTCCAACATCCCTGATGAAAAAATATATAAGAATCCTGAGCAGGATATTAACAAACAGAGTTCAACAATTCATCAAGAAGATCATACACCACGATCAAGTGGGATTTATTCCAAGGATGTAAGGATGGTTCAGCGCCCATGAATCACTCAATATGTTACACCACGATAACAAAACGAAGGATAAAAAATCATACGATCATCTCGACAGATACAGATGATGCATCTGACAAAATTCAACATTCACTTATGATAAAAACTCTCAATGAAGTGGGTGTAGAGGGAATGTACCTGAACATAATAAAGGTCATATAGGAAAGTCCACAGCTAACATCATACTCAAAGGAGAAAAGCTAAAAGCTTTTCCTGTAAAGTCAGGAATAAGACAAAGATGCCTGTACTCACCACTTTTATTTAACACGAAATTGAGAGTCTTAGCCAGAGTAATAGGCAAGAAAAATAAATAAAATGCATTCAGATTAGAAAGGAAAAAGTAAAACATGACATGGCAGTTTATATATAGAAAATCCTAAAGACTCCACCAAAAAACTGACAGAACTAAAAAAAATTCACTAAAGCTGCAGGATAAAAACTCAATATGTAATAACCAGTTGCATTTTTATACACTAATAATAAACTATAAGAAAGCAAAATTAAGAAAACAATCCCATTTACAACTGCATCAAAAAGAACAAGATACCTAGCAATAAATTTAACCAAGGAGGGGAAAGACCTGTACCTGAAAAACTACAAGACATTGATGAAAAAACCTGAAGATAAACAGGAAGATATTCCATACTCACGGATTGGCAGAGTTAATGTTGTTAAAATAACCATACCACCCAAAGCAATCTACAGGTGTAATCCCCATGAAAATTCCAACTGCATTTTTCACAGATATAAAAAACCATCCTAGTATTTGTATCAGAAACAGAGATGACCTCAAATAGCCAAAGAAATGTTGAGGAAGAAGAACAAAGCTGGAGGCATCACAATTTCTGATTTCAAACCACATTACAAAGCTATAGTAATCAAAACAGTACAGGATTGGCACAAGAACAGATACATAGATAAATGGAGCAGAATAAATAGCTCAGAAATAAACCCATGCACACATGCACAATTAATATATGGAATGCAAGCCAAGAATCTGTAGCGGGGAAAGGGCAGTGTGTTCACTAAATGCTATTGAGAAAACTGGACAGCCGCAGGCAAAAGGAGGAAACTGGACCACTATCTAAAAACACACACAAAAATCAACTCAAAATGGGTTAAAGACTTGAACAAGACTATTTTATTACTCCTAAAAGGAAACACAGGTGGTAGGATCCTAGACATTGGTCTTGGCCTTGATTTTTTAAATTTATTTAACATCAGAAGCAAAGTCAATAAAAACAAAACTAAACATGTAGGACTACATCAAACCAAAAGACTTATGCACTGCATGGGAAGCAGTCAATAAAATGAATAGGCAGCTTAGGTTACAAAATGGAAGAAAGTATTCGTACATCATATATCTGATGAGGGGTAGTATGCAAAATACATAAAAAATTCATACAACTCAAGAGCAAAAGAACCAAAGAGTCCAATCAAAAAATAAGAAGATCTGAATAGACATATTTCCAAAGAAGACATAAAGATGGCCAAAAGGTACTTGAAAAAGTGCTCAATATCACTAATCATCAGGGAAACTCAAGTCAAAACCACCAAAAGATATCACCCTACAAGTGTTAGATTGGGTATTATCAAAAAGGCAAGAAATAACAAGAGTTGGTGAGAACGTGGAGAACAGGGAACAATGGCGCATTGTTGGAGGGAATGTAAAGTCGTGCAGCCACGATGGAGGACAATATGAAGGTTCATCAAAAAATCAAAAATAGAATTACCATATGATCCAGCCATTCCACTTCTAGATATTTATCACAAGGAAACAAAACCACTAACGTGAAAAGATATCTGCACCTTCATATTTATTGCGGCATTACTTACAATAGCCAACACATACAAGCAATCTAAGTATCCATTACCAGATAAATGGATAAAGAAAATGTAGTGTACTGTATGCAACTATTATTCAGGCATACAAAGAATGAATTCTTGCCGATTGTGACAGCATGGATGAATCTTATTTTTTTTTTTTTTTTTTTTAGCATGGATGAATCTTGAGGGCACTATGCTAAGTGAAATAAGGCAGAGAAAGACAAATATCATATAATCGGACTTTTATGTGGAATTAAAAAAAAAAAACCTTCTAGATACAGACAACAGATTGGTGATTGCCAGAGGAGGGGGTGGGAGGAAAGGGGTGAGCGGGGGCGGTCAAAAAGCACAAACTTCAAGTTCCAAAATAAGTAAGTCCTGGGGATGTAGTATACAGTATGGTGACTATAGTTAATAATACCGTATTATAACTTGAAAGTTGATAAGTGTGGATCTTAAAAGTTCTCGTGATAAGAAAAAAATATTGTAACTGTGTAATGATGGATGTTAAACAGAGTCATTGTGGAGATCATTTTGCAATATGTACATATATATCCATTGAATCACTATGTTATACACCTGACACTAATATAATACTGTGTATCAATTATATTTCAATTTTTTAAATGTCATGGTAACATACACTCTCTCCAAAAGTATTTGAAGGCACATACTCTTCACATTTTTACCAGCGTTGGGTAATAACAAATCTTAAATTCTCACTAACCTGATAGGTAAAAGGAAAAAATAAAGTAGTATTTTAAGTTAGATTTTAATTATGAGCAAGGTCGAATATCTTTTTATATTGTTTATTAATTCTTTCAATTTGTCTTTCTTTCATTCTTGTTAGGTGGGTGATTTATCATAGGCTTACTGGCCATTTGCATGGGGATTAGCTGTTTTATAATTTCCTTGTAAGAGACCAGGAATTAATACTAAACACATCTCAGTAAAGGATTATTTTCACGGTGCCAAATAGTTGTGAACCAGTTTGTAATTTATCAGTTTTATCTGATCCAAGATTGCTGAGGATGCCAGCATGTGTCTGAGATTATTTGCCCTTTAGATAAGACATTGCTACCAGCCTTTCTATAAGCACAGTGTTTAGACAATTCACAATTTTTTAATCTATGATAAGACATTTATGCTCTGATGGAGTCTATGTCCGTGGTAGTGGGACGATTCATATATTGTCAATGGTCTTTGAGTATGAAACATAAATGATAAACTTCCTTTTACTTTTTTATACTTGAAAAAAAAAGTTGGAGGCAACAGGAATAAAGTGCTGGGTTAGAGAGCAATGAGATTCACAGCTAATGAAGGGGACCCCTCTCTTTCCATTTCTTTTCCCCCTCTCTTTCTGCTCCACCCCAAATCCAAAGGTCTGTCCCTCCTGCTCTCATCACTCACTAAGCTGCAAGCTCACAAGCCTTCCAAGAATACCTCTAACAGTCACACTCTCTCCTGCCTCAGGAACACTGCATTTGCTGTTCCTTGTTCTGGGCCTCTCAGCGAGGCTGGCTTATCTTCCTTCAGGTTTCTGTTGGCAGGTCAGTTCCTCTGAGAAGACACACCTGATGCCCACCATAGGTGGCCACAGTTATTATATTTTATCACGAGACTCTGTTGGATTCCTTCCTGGTACGTACCACAACTATTTAATTGTGTGATTTAAAAAAAAATGTAAATTGTAAAAAATGAATCATTTTGTGTATTTTTTTTTTATTTTCTATTTTCTCCCACATGAAAATAAGCTCCATGAGAAGCGGTTGGTTATCTGGTGTGCACTGAGTTGGCAAAATATCTCCTTGTCTTGTGCTTGGGCTATGGAAATACTCCCAGACAATGAGGGGAATCGAGCGGTGGGAATATGCTTTCCTGGGCTTGAGTGGGATAGATTACAAAGCCAAGGCTTCTCTTTAGGATGATATTGAGGAGAATAACATTTGCAATAATTCACATACCCCTCTCCAGACCCCTCCCCCCTCTAAAACAACCCCTGCAATTGTAAGTGTCCTGGAGACTAGGTTTCAGGTTAGAAGTATACTCGCTATCAATTTAGCTTGTGTTTAAGCAGAGCTATAATTAGGCTCATGGTATGAAAAGTTACATCAGTTTACACAGACACTTGATTGCTCAGCTCATCATTACCAAATGTCTATAAAAATGAACTAGAAGCTGGAACTTATCTTTGACTCATTCTCCTGCCTAATTACATTTAGGGAAAGAGGCAGTTGGCCATATATATTATTCACGGTCTACAAACTGCCATTTAACAATATTTGCCAAAAGAATAGCACCCACAAAAGGCAAGAAAAGCCAACAATATGTTTTCATTAAGTACGTGTATGTATAAATATGTGTCTATTTATATATAAAAGATATAAAATTATTTATTTATATTACATATACGTGTATATACATTTATCCAAAACTAATAGGATATATTTGTATTATTTATATTTATGTAAAACATATATAAATACCAAAAATAATTTGCCTAATTAATTAAGTGCAAAAAAGCCCAAAGTAGCAACTGTTCATGTATAACTACACATCAATTTTCATAAATTATATAGTCACTACATTACACATACTCCTCTTTGTTATCTTGAAGGTAGTTGCCAAGTTTAAACTGAATGGGTTTTTTATAACTCATAAGGAAAGAAAGTCTCCATCCTTTAAGGGACAATCCAAATGGGCATCTTAATCTATTCTCATATTTCTCCACTGTGTGTTTGAGTTCTTCCTAATGTCCTCAGATACTTTCACACTTTATAAAACAAACCATCCTCTCCTCTAAGGTTGAACAGGAGCTTGCTCTTTGGAAAAGGTCAAGAAATATTCTTTCCTGAAAAGTAGTCTTACCGTCTGATAATGATTCCATCGCAACTCATTTGCTTTATGCCTTAAATCCGATGGCTACATATGACAGTATTTCAGTGCTCATCATTGCCCCAGTGCACTTGCTGCCTGATAACACAATAGGAGAGAAGAGACAAAAGTGGCCAGTGATTAACTAACACATTTCTCCCCAGAGCAAGTCTTTGGAATTCAAACAAAGGCTTCCAACACATTGGGCTTTGTGATTACTACATTGGGCAACAATAGCCCAACGCAAACTAAGGATGCTTTCCCAAAGAGTCTCTATTAGAATGGACTGGTCTTACCCCTGAGTAAAGAAAAGCTGCTAAGACGGAATCCTTAGGGACCTCTTAGACCTCTTAGAAAACCTCTGGGTTTCATTGCTTGGCCATATGCCCTAGAATTGTGTGCGGGTTTAGGGTAACAAAACAGGAGACAAAAAAGGACCCTAAAAAATCACTCCTAAGACATGCAATGACACTCAGCAGCTCAGTTAGATCACCTCCATGGAGAAGGGCAAGTGGGATTGTCTACTACCATCCATTCTTCAGGGTCACCTGGGCAAGGAGAACAGGACGACCAATCTTTCCATAGCCTGATCCTCAAATCCCACAATCTGCATCTAAGACTTTTGGGTAAAAAGGTCTGGGATGCCAGGGAAAGCTCCCCAGCACCTCATGCTTTCCAAAGTGACCTTGATAAAAACAGGGAAGCGACAATGTCGATGCTCATCTCAGGGGAGGCAGGGGAGAGGGAGGCCCCGATCAGGCGATAGAGAAGCTGTCTGCTGCTCCTTTCAAAGTACAAAAGATACTTTGCCAAATATTCAGAAGCACTCTTCGAAACTCTCATTTCTACTCACGTCTACTCATTTTTATTGAGATACAAAGCTTGTCCTCATTTGTGCAATACTAGGCGCTTGTTGCAAAATCATTTCAGTCATGAAATAACACCCACGACACGGTTCAGAAATTAAACTTGAAATTTAGCAGGACTACAAAGAACTGAAAAGAGCTTCCTCTTTCCAAAGCCAGCTATCCTAAGGTGTAATGTTTCAGTGCATTCTAACCGGATATGCTGTAGCTCATTCATAGAGCTTTGGCCCTTGATACGAATATAAATATGGGTGAAATATGTAAGCATACTGAATGAGAGGGGAAAGCCACAACAGTTCCCCAACATTATTTCCAATTCTCATGGATCTTTTCCCACACCTGGAACTGTAGTCAAGAAAGTCCTTTTGTTTGTTTACTGAAACATAAATCTGCCAGGAAAGCCTAACTCTAAATTACTGTTGCATTTCTGATGGAAAGCTGCCACATAATTTAAATTTCAACAGCTCCACGGGTTCCCATATTTCTTATTTGTGATTTGCCACCTCACAGGCAAAGTGCACTGTACTATCATTTTAATAAATAGTCTCAGAATGAAGGTCGTTTTTCTTTGTGTTCAAACTCCATCTGCTTATTTATTTATTTTCTTTCTTTTTACTGACACGTCCCGAGATCCAATAAAGGGCTTTGAAAAGTCATTTCATTTCAGAGGTAGCCATCACGTTTCAACAGCCAATAAAACAAATGACCAAATAGAATGATGTCTTCAAACCGCCAGAGAGGCGGTGAGCGAGCGACAACTCTGGTTGTGTCGCTTCGTCTAAAGGGAAAGGACTGTGGTGATTCGTCTTGTTTAGCCACGTAGTTGTGAGTCCACATTATTTTTTAGAAAATCAGTTTGGGTGGGTTTTCTCATCAACGAAGTGTTTCCCCTGTAAAGGCAGATAATTACCTAGCGTATGTGGGAAAATGGAGTCCACTTCATGAAAGAGACGGTACTTAGATACGGATTGAGTCCAACTGGATTCACGGTCCAAGCTGTGAAGAGATGGGTATCAAGCGGCTTTTAATCTCGTATGAAACAAAAGATTAAACTGTCAGTATTACGATGAACCACCGTGACGAGTCCTATGATGGAAACCACACTCTTAGAGCTGCTTCTGACGATATGTATGCAAGGAATAGATTTTTCCTGATAACGCATGTAATTAGAGTACAGAACAAAATGTTCTGTTCAAATTCTTGACATGCCCAACTAATAAAGGAAGAGAGGATAAGGCCCTTGCTATTTATTTGCATGAAAAAGCTTCAATATAGGATATACTTTAGAGAAATTAGTTTTTAATCTAGGTGACCAGATGAGATTTTTGACCCTGAACTGTTTTTTGAGTTGACCTGTGAGAATTTATGCAGAGATAAGGTTGCAGTGCTTACAAGCCAGACAGGCGTTTTTGTTTTTTTTGTTTTTTTTTTTTCATTAATTCCTGAATGTCTCATATAGTCAAGAGAAGCAGAAAATTGGTCCTTTTAAGAGCCCACTGTACGAGAATTTGCTTTTATGAAACATAATCAGCAAGGGTTGATAGGAATCTTAGCAGGAATGTATTCTTTTTAAATTTAGACATTCAAGAAGTTAGACACATTGATTCAGCAGTGATGGTTCTCCACTGACCTGTATAAAACAGAAATCTGCAGTTGTATATTGTTATGAATATATTTGAGAGGGCCCCTGCTATCATACTATCAGCTTTTCAGGGTGAATTATGGACCACACAATGGGTACTTGAAAGAAAGCTTTACATCAACTCTTGTGCTTGTTTTTCCATGATAAGGGTTACTGTCACCTCAATGGTTATACACAAGAAACTGCTTTTAAGAGAAGTATTTTCCTTGTTTTTAAAAATAACCAGTATCAACATTATCCATACAATACATTAAGTAACTGCAGACATCTACACTTAGGATGCAATAAAAAATAGGTAACGCATAAGATAAAAGGCAAATGTATCAAAGCTGTGTTGCTAACATCACTTGAAACACTAACAAGTAAGAATAACTGTTCTCTTCTTCATGCAGATATGAACCATGAAAGTAGTCTGGCTTCTGTTAGTAAGAGACACCAAGTTCCACTCAAATGCTCAAGCCAGATCCAGAGGGCTCCTCTTTGCTTCCTCCTTTTACCTTTCCTTCCACTTCCGAGCCATCAACAAGTTCTGTCAATTCTCCCTTCTAACATGTGCCATGAAGTGGTCAATCCTTTCTAGCTCCATCCTGGACCAGACCACCACCCCTGGTTGCCCGGTCTCCTAAAAAAGTCTTTGTTGTGTTTTGAAGTTCTCTATCTCTGATACCCTTTATTCCATCTTCCATAAAGTAGAGGGAAGAATCGGAGTAAGTTGATCTAGCTTAAAATCTTCAATGTCTTCCCACTGCATTTAGAAAAAATCCAAGCGTATTAAATTCAGAGCCTCTAAAGGTTAGCCTCTGCTTCTCTATCTAACCTTGTTTCCCATGGAAGCAACAACAGTGTACCCATACCTCTTGGCCACCCTAAATTCTTTCTTATTTCAAGGAATGCTCTTCTTTAGTTTGGACTATGTTTCATCCTTCTCTTTTCCTCCTATCTCAGCTAAAATAGCTTCTCCTTGGAGAGCTCTTTCTTCATTGGTATATCTAGAGTAGATCTTGTCCCATTCGGCAATTTCTTTTGTTGTACTTTTCAAAATTTGCAATGATTTTGTTGACTTTTTCTTTGTCCATCTCCCCCCCGCCCCCCCTCCCCAATATCAGTGTTGTGAAGGCAGGGATAATGTTACTGTTGTGTTTACATGGTGAGCCCTCCCTCAGCATTTGTTGAATGAATATATATTAACTTATTGCCACTGTGCTATTGAACTCTGCTTTCATAGACAGAGGCTGCAAAAACACAGAAATGCAGATAAATTCCAGGGGGAAAAAACAGTCCTTGATTTGGTTCATGTTCAGGAAGCACAGGTTTTCGTTTTTTCCCTACTGTAACATAAATGTTCAATTCTACCTAATTTTCACAAGGGGAAAGTAAAAGGAATAGATATTTCCACACATCACAATCATAAAGCTTACTCAAAGTGTCTATATATTTTTTATTTGTGAGTGGGTGAGCCAGATTTTCCTCTGGATGTGAGCTAAACCCTTTTGGAAGTTTTCTATCTCTTTGGGGCCACTTAAGTAACAGGAAGATACTAGAGTTGTTAACGGTCCCAGAGTGCCACATTTATTGCCAAAGAATATGTAAGCTGACTGTACTCATCTTCTGTATTCACTGTACAAAACAACCATAACAGGCTTGTAAAGAAGTGAAAAAATTCTTGGTTGACATTATTGAAAGCTCTTACATATCAAGCTACAATAAGAGAGCTGAAGAAACCATTTTTTTCTTAAAAATTTTTTTAAAAATATTTATTTATTTGAGAGACAGAGAGAGAATGAGAATGAGCGGGGGAGGGGCAGAGAGAGAGGGAGACACAGAATCCGAAGCAGGCTCCAGGCTCTGAGCTGTCAGCACAGAACCCGACACGGGCCTCGAACCCATGAACTGTGAGATCATGACCTGAGATGAAGTCAGACACTTAACCGACTGAGCCACCCAGGTGCCCCTGAAGAAACCATTTTCTAACAACAAATAAGGAAAAAGGATTTTATGGACAAATGTGCTTTAAATGGACAAAATATTTTTACATCGTCCTTCTATTTTAACTTGAGCACTATTTTCTTACTATTATCCATTGCTCACAGGAAAACTGGAAAGCAAGAGAAAAAGAATTAATGAACAAACTACCCCTATACTTATTAACCTAGCAGAATTGCCAAAGGTATGAATTTTATTCCATGTAATTCAAAACTTAGCAACATGGACATAGTAAGGGACATAATGGAAACTTCATGGAAACTTTAAATACAAAATGGATGATTTTGAGGGAATATGTCCAACACCAATTGTTAAAAGCACATTCTTTTCTGCAATTAGGGATAATGTAATAGCAATTTTTGTAAGCATGGCTCAAATATGATTGCGTGAAATGTTCTTTCATGTAAACCAGGAACAGATACTGTCAAATAGAACTAATCCAGTTATATATAACAGTCTATCCGTCAAGATTAAGGCAGTAGGGGGATTCTGACCTCATTAGGTAGACAGGATCATGTGTCCCCAAAATGCTGCCTACCCCATATGAAGGGATTCCAACCAAACAGATGCAGGGTGGACACAGAGGCATTGATAGGGCCTCTGTGGTTCATGGCACTGGTACTTCCCCGGCTTTGACATGCTTACTTAGGCACACACATGAACCTGTGAATTTGTGGGTCCACATATGCCTGTGGGCACATTTGGATACAACCCATGTGTCAGAGGGAGTAGTAGAGTAATACTGCAAAATTCTGGGCGTTAGTAGCAAACAGGAGTAGAGTATCGCCAAGTCTCTTTCTAGGATCAAAAAGATCCTTACTGGTTGGACTCAACCAGCTTGTTCGCCACCAAGAAAAGGGGTTTGAAAGTCATCCTGTGTCTGCAGGTCAGGCAGAACAGACATCTCTAGGAGAGAGATGGAAAGCTACCGGACTGTGTAGTCAGAAAGAGAAGTCCTTCTACAGAATCACAAAGGCACCTTCCCTCAAATGATGGGGCGGGGGGGGGGGGGGAATTTGCCCACTTAACAGCTAATCTGAATCTGAAGCTAGAGTTCTTCTGGTGGAGTAACAAGATTACCACGATGATGAGAAGTTGGCTGCTCTCGCACATCCCAGGGTGAGACGAGAATGACAGATACTTACAGGAGATCGGACCTATTAACCAAACTCTTCAGCAGCTGCTAAAAAAAGAGAGGAAAAATGAAAAACTAGAGCCTCGCTGTGATCACATACGCACACCCACATGCACGAAACACATGTGCACACACACATGCACAAATACATGTCCACACCCCTGCACACACTCACAAATACACACACATACACTAGTTGGGATATACTTATACCAAAAACAATTGTTTCTCTGAAATTTAAATTTAACTGGGCACCTTGTATTTTCTCTGGCATTTCTACCTCCGTATCTATTCAGTTTTTAAATTCCAGTCTGCTTTGCTGGCCACTGTAGGAATTTAAATTCAACAGATCCTGAGATTGGGCTTCAGAAGCACATGATTGATTGAGAAGGCTCACAGAGAAAGGGAGCCAGGGAGAGGGGCAGGAGACCAGGGGAGAGAGCTATGCAAGGCCGTGTATTCAGCTGGACCTTAGCTTTAGCCTAATCCCAAGAAAAGCTCTGAATTACAGACTGGACCCCATAGTTGGTCCCACTTTCGAGCAAGGAGGGGTGGCCTTTTGTGACCTGTGTTAGGCATTTATGGTAGGCAGCTCCCAGAACTGGGAATAACTTCCCAAGTGAGACTAACCTACTTTGCTGAGAATTCTCTGGGGAAGAAGGTAAATGTCAGCCCTCAGCAATGTGCAGTAACATTCATAGAAGGTGGGAGACACGGGAACCTTCCGGGTAAAGAGGATCTTGGCATCAACGTCAACTATAGATATCCTAGTTGTAGGTAGCCAGTTGGACTACATGGACCATCTTTTCACGTTCAAAATCTACTCACGATTTTGATGTTTCAAAAAGGCAGCATCATTTACTGAACTCTGCCTTGGCAAGATTTAATTCTGTCTGGACATACTACACAACACAAACACAGCACTAGTAATAGATATTTCTTTATAATATCTATATGACCTTTATCTGTGATCCAATCTAATTTAATCCAGTAAGCAGTTACTGAGCACTTACTATGTGCAAATCATGACTATGTATCCCTTGGTGTTCTTCTCAAGCACTCTGTGACATAAGCAGGCTAGATCTCCTTAGCTTCATGTCTAGCAAATTAGAGAACACAAAATCTACCAAATATTCCAGTAAATACCATTGAGAGCCTTCATAGAGGTTAATTTACTTTCCCACAGCCACAAAGCTGAAATGTGGAAAAGTCAGAACTTAAAACCAAGTTTTCTGAGACTCCCTTCGTTTTTGAATAAGTATTCAGACCAAAGTATTCCTAAGTGGGCATTTATAAATAATAAACATGCATGGTCCTAGAAAGTTAAATAGAAATTCATCTGGTAAATTTTCTTTAAAGCTATTAATTTTGCAGGAACATTGGATTCACAGGAAGTTCTAAAGATAGTACAGAGATGTCCCTATATCTTGCTTCCTCAATGGTTATATCGTACCTAATTATAGTATCAAAACAAGGAAAATGGGAAAATGTGTACATTACAGTTCTATCTCATCCTCTCACATGTGTAGATTGATGTAACCACTGCCATAATCCAGAAACAGAACCATTCTGCCACCATAAAATATTCCCATATGCTACTCTTTTAACATCACACTTGGCCACACTTTTCCACCATCCTGAACACCTGGCAAATACTAATATTTTTTCCCCATCTCCATATTTTTGTTATTTTGGTAATCTTACCTTAATGGAAGCGTACAATGTGTGACCTATTGGGATGGGCTTTGATCACTTGGCATCCCGTCCTTGAGTTCTATCCAAGGTTAAGACGTTTATCACTCGCTTACTCCTGTTTTATTCCTGAGTGGCATTCCATGACCTGAATCTACAACATTTTGTTTAACCATTCACCTACTGAAGGATATCGCAGTTGTTTCATTAATTTTACGTATTGTTTTGTATTCAATGTTATTGATTTCTGTGCTTATACTTGTTCTTTCTTTCCTTGTGCTCACTTTGGGTTTAATTTGCTCTGATTTCTCTCATTTCCTAAATTGTTAAGATTTGATTATTGATTTGAGGCTTTTCACCATCTCTAATTCCATGGGTGATTTAGAAGTAGGTTGTTTAGTTTCCAAGTGTTTGGAGATTTCCCTGTTATCTGTTTTTCATTTCTAGCATGAAGAACACACTCTGAATGGTTTTAATTCTTTTAAATTTGTTGGGGAATGTTTCATGGCCCAGATTATGGTCTATGTCAGTGCCATCCCATGAATGCTTGAACAAAGTGTGTATTCTGCTCCAGCTGGGAGGGGGGTTTTATGTGTATTGATTAGATCCTCTTGGTTGATGGTGTTGATGATATATCTTTGCTGACGTTCCGTGCTGGTGTTTTGTCCATTGTTGAGACACGGCTGTTGACGTCTCTGGCTGTAATTGTGATTTGGCCCATTTCTCCTTTCAGTTCATTCAGTTTTTCCTTCACATATTTTACGACTGTAGTGTTAGGTGCATATCCATTTAGGGTTAAGTATGTATTTTTGGTGGGTTGATTTTTATCCTACGTACTGTCCCTCTCTGTCCCAGGTAATTTTATTTGATCCAAACTCTACTTTGCCTATTATTAATATAACCACTCTTGCTTTATTTTTCTTTTCCTTTTCCCCCCTTTTTTTCACTTTATAAATTAACAGCTTTGTTGGTATATAATTCAGATATCATAAAATTCACTCTTGTAAAGTATACACTTCAGTGGTCTTTAGTACGCTCACAGGGCTGTACTACCCTCATGACTACCTAATTTCAGTACATTTTTACCACCAGAAAGGAGCCCTACAACCATTCCTCCCTCCATCCAGATCCCAGAAACACTAACTTAACTTCCCGTCCCTATGGATTTGCCTATTCTGGACATTTCCGATAAATGGAATCCTATCACATATAGCCTTTTGCAACTGACTTTTTCCACTTAGCATAATGTGTTCGAAGTTCCTCCACGTGGTAGCACGCATCGGCACTTCATTTCTTTTCATGGCTGAATAATACTCTGTCCTATGGATATACCACATGTTAAAAGCCTGTTATTCAAATCCACACTGTCCGGATTTGAGTGGGACTTAGGATTCTTCTAGGATCTCGTTAGAGAGCCCGCTTCCCTGGCTCTAAAATCCTCTTCTGCCCTGGCCACAGCCATTTCACTATGATGTCGCATAGGAAGAAATGTTCATCTCTTTGCTAGATCTCCAAAGCCCGCCTTTGCCTAGTGATTTTTGCCCAAGCTAGGAGCTAATCGCAAATTTTTGCAAGTTTCATTGTTTTGTTCTCAAATTCCTTCAAGCCTTTGCTCATCTCTCGGGTTTAGTGTCCAGAACTTGATAGTTGGTCTGTTATTTAATGATTCTCGGTGTAGCCAGACCATGTTAATCTTTTATAACATCTACATTGCTAAGATAACCTTATTTAAAACTATTAAATATGAGCCATATACAATACCTGCAACATAAGTGTCAGTCTGTGATTGGTGAGTTGGGTGTATCCGTAGGTTACCACAGGAAAGAAAAAGCATACTCAAGATAGGAGCATAATTACAGAAACTGTTCACACAAAAGAGGTATTTGCAGAGAACTGTTTACAAAAATGATATTGAAGAATAAAGTGTGAACAGCAGCCCATCTGTCACCAGACCCAGGCCTGCAAGGACAGAGGAGCAGCTACCGCCACCTGGGAGGGGACAGCCATGCGGAGAAGTCCATTTTGAGAACAGTTTAGAGAGCATGCAGGCCAAAGCAACCTCCGAGCGGGGAGAGAGAATTATCCAGATCTCTCTTCTCTCCTCCAAGCTCTTCTTAGGGCTCCTAATGGTTGAACTTAAAAGGAAGTCAGGGGACAAGGGAGCTGACATCAGCCTCTAAGGACAGGATGCCAGGTAAAAAAAAAAGGTACACAAGGGATCTGGAGGGGTGAAAGACGGTATTCAGCCTAGGTGGTTTGTTTATTAGTATCCAGGCAGACATAAATAGCAGATTGGTTAGACAGGATGCTGGGAGAATATCTGAGAATCAATTCTTGAATCCTATCAATTACTCAGACTGATATTACCAATTTAAATGATTAGAAAGTCATCAGTTTTGTAAAAACTCATGCCTATGAAATACTGATGATAGCTTTATCTAGTGTCCCTATAACCAAAATATATGAGGTAACCCAGGCTCAGGGTTTCAGGTTACTCTATGATAAATTTGCCTGAGAAGGCAATCATGATATTCAGACAGAAACTATTGAATAATTTTTACAATCTTCCAATTTCTCATCCTCAGCTTCTGCCATGCTTTCTGGTGCCTCACACCTGTCTCTTATTCACCTTATAACATACAGGAGCCTAGAAAAAGAAGGGGAACAAGGGAGCATAGGACTGCTTCCCACTGATTTCATCTGACTCACTGAGTATATATGCATTCCCCAGCTTGAACTCTATAATATTTTTCATTCCCTAACATAGTGCACAATTGGGAAACCCTTTTTATTTTTAGCTTCCCTGAGCTCACAGAACTACAGGATCACCTTTAAAGGCAGCCTGACTTTATCTTGGCTATTCAGTATGATTTTTGGATACAACACAATTACCACAAGCTTTGAGATACAGGAGGTATCTCAAACCCCATGACCCATGACTGATATTAATGCCAATATCTTCCCATGGAACAGAAGGACACTGAGAAAATAGGAAATGGGGGAAAAAAGATGGATTGGTGATTACAAAGAAAGGCAAGAGACTATAGAACCTCTATGTTCTCAGAGGATGCACCAAAGTCAACATACTTCATGAGCTAATGTGCTCCAGAGGGAAGAGGAGGGAGGCCAATGTGGAGAAACAAGAGCCCGGGGCACTGATGTTAGAGGAAATGGAACTTCCAGAGAATAGAGTGGCAGGAGAATGCCATTCACCACCAGCTGTCAGCACGGGACGATGGAGTGGGAGCAGAGAAAAGGAGCTGTCTTTCGGAAGAGTATTAAGCAACTATTGAAAAGAATGTATTAGCTACCAAAAACTATTGATTTTTAGACAATTTGTACTTTCCCGAGGAGGATATAGATACTATTAACATTTTTAGTAGATATGAGACCAGACTCTACCGTAGCAAATCAACGTTGTAATGAACTCTGGTGAAATTATTTCATTTCTAATGTTAGATTCTTCTCATTAGAATAATTGTCTAAGTAAGAAAGGATAGATGGTAACTTTCTCTTATGTTCACTTGTTCTAATTGCCAGTATTGCCTAATTTGTCTCTTTATTAGTAAGTACACTATCCTGTGTTTTCATATTGAAAAACACATATTTTTAATGAAACATGGCAGTGGAAATTCTTGAAGGTTTTATGGTTTGCCATGAGTTTGTGTTTCCTCTGACAACTGGTTGTAGAAGATTCAGGTAAAGTATCAAATAAGCCAATTAGGTGCTTTCCTTAATACTGAGACATGAATAACAGTCAGTAAGAGAGCTTTATGCAGGATATTCTTTTTCTTTCTTTTTTTAAAGAGAGAAAGAGAAAGAGAGAGAAGGGGAGGGGCAGAGGGAGAGGGAGAGAGAGAGAGAGAGAGAGAGTGAGAATGTCAGCCAGGCTCCATGCTTAGCATGGAGACCAACTCGGGGCTTGATCCCATGACCCTGGGATCATGACCCCAGCTGAAATCGAGAGTCGGATGCTCAACCACTGGGCCACCCAGGCAGCCCAGGGTATTCTTTTTCTTTTCACTGCCCTCACCCATCATCAATGAATATTCTATTGATTATTAAAATAAAATTTAATCCCCAGCACCTGTTATTTACTTTACCCCAAATGTTACAGACCTACTTATCTAAAAAAAGAAAGCCTCATCCACTTACTAAATGGGAATCTACGTGAAGTGACAAACACCAAGTGGTTTGAGATTGCATTCTGCATCTGGAAGGGATCCCTAAGACTGCTACACTCAACATGAAAAATAAATATTTACTTAAATTTCTACCCACATAGTAAATATCAGTGTCAGGAATGATAATGAGAATAATATTTTAATATAGCAGGTTTTGTTTGGCGAGTTAATAGAGAAGATGCTTATTGGAAATAATTTTAAAAATATTAAAGTTTTTCATCACTGCTCTTTGGTATGTGAAATTGATGTATAAATAAAATGTTAATAGAGGCTGGTGGTTCTACTCAGAATTCCCAATCGGTGTGCTCAGGGTACGTGAAAAGTATGCAAGGATATTAATACCTACAAACGTCAGGGGTATGGGTTGGGAGGCCCCAGACCATAACCAGCCTCTAGTATCTTGTACATATACGCTATGTATGTCTTGACATGAAAATACTTAGAAAGCGCTGGTCTCTGTTCCAGACTGTTACATTAAAAAAGATGCATGAACTGTTATGTACATGAAGCTTGGCCAGGATACTATGAAATCATTTTGTTTATAAAAGTCTTCTTCAGGGGCATCTGGGTAGCCCAGTCGGTTAAGCGTCTGACTCTTGACTTCCGCTCAGGTCACCATCTCACAGTTCGTAAGTTTGAGCCCTGAGTCGTGCTCTGTGCTGACAGTACAGAACCTGCTTGAGATTCTCTTTCTGCCCCTCCCCCGCTTGTGCTCATGCTCGCTCTCTCTCTTTCGAAATAAATAAACTTAAAAAAAAGTCTTCCTTGCAATCACGTATTTAATTTGAAGGGAAAAATGCATTTTCTCCTCAAAATTTGCTTCCAGGTTTAAAAACAAGAGTCCACCTTCAGCTTCAGGGTGAAACTTCCCATTTGGGAGAGGGCAAGTGGGATTTGTAAATTCCTTAATGTGATCGGCATGGTTGGCCTGTTTTTCATTCAGGGATGACCTAATTTCTGTACAGCTGCATGTCCGGAGCCTGGCAAAGGTGTTTAGATACTTGACCGAAATGCCATGTGATATATGATCTTGATATGCTGCATGCCTCTTCATTTGGAAAATATCACCTGTGACAAGGTGCATGAGCTTTCCAAGGGAAGGAGCTTGAAAGTCACTAGGAAACTTAACCCTGGGTGAAAGACATCTGATGTTACTGGTATCTGACATCAGTAGTTTAGATATATATTTTTTTCATTCTAAGCAATAGCAGAAGAGGGGGGAAAGAATATATAGCTTTTGAAAGTATAAAAGAGGCCAAATATCTACACCTCTCCTCAGAAAATTGTGGTTTGGAATGGTAAGGATACTCTCGTTCCCAAGAAAACACTCATTGGATCAAGCAAAGAGGTCAAATCTACCCCTTTTCATGAGGGTATTCAAAAACCTATGCAACGTGTCTGAAAGTATGCTACCCACTGTTCAGACAGCTTCAATGATACCCCATTTGTTCCACGACATAATCACTCCCCATTTCCCTACCACTCATGGTCTTCAGCACTCGTACTACCTGGCTCTTAAGTGACTGAGCACCGAGCCCTCATAACAGAAGAGACGAAACGCTTGATGAATTCCACAGAAACAGAAACACATTTCCTCCCAGGGCAACTCGTCTTCAAGCAAAGTTTTAAGTCCATGAAAAAAACAAATTACCATTAAGAAAACAACACTACTCATGTTAATTGACTCATTCTCTGTCAGTAATCATTAAAAAGGCCAGATGAGCCAGTGTTTATAAATTCGTATTTTTAGTGGGGGTGTTTGACTACTCCATAGATCTTGCCCTCTGCCTGACTGTTCCTTTAAAATATTTGATTTATGGTGGTTAAGTGGAAGCTAGGGTCGACCATTAATTGACTACAAACACATCTGGGTAAACCCAGATATTCGTAACACGATTATAAAAAAAATGTCTTGCATCTCCATGCTAAACAGAGAACCTCCAACATGAAGTTTTACCTTCTTTGAAGCCAAATGCACCAGTAATTAAAAGACATAACCCCTGGGTTGAATTCAGCTTATATAGTGTTTCTTTATATTGTATAGTATTTTTAAACAAATTGGAATTAGTAACATCTGAAAGTCAAGATATTTTACATTAGATCAAGTTCATCATTGATATCTAGTAAAACACGGAAAGTTCCCTCAACCTGAGTCCCATGTCACCCCTTGGCAACACTGAGCCTGTGGTCCGCAGGGACTCGTCACAGCTGACCCTTTAAGCAGGGGTGAGCTATCCGGTTTGTACAGTTTCTTATCCAGCTCAGTCATTCAGATATTCATTTATACATACATTCAATAAATATCTCTTAAGTATCTACTATGTGCCACAAGACATTTTGCTAGATTCCGTGTTCCTAGAATGTACAATCTAAGGGGCAATGGAGAGTAAACAGCTCTATAAAATTACGAATTTAAAAGAATGCAATGAGGAAAAATGTGAGGGTGCTACGACCATCTGCTAGAGGGTCCTGAAGGGTCATGGGGGTGGAGCAAAAAGCATCAGAGGTTTCCTGAAGGAGCAAATCTCCAAGCTGAAATGTGAAAAACCAGGAGGGGTGAACCAGGACCAGTGCGTTGCAGGGAGAAAGAACAGTAGGAGGGAAGGCAAAAGCAGGGTGGATTGTTCAAAGACCTAAGAAGAAATGGCTGGCACAGAATGAGGCTGAAGCAGATGTACACAGGGTGAGACCAGGAATCTTGTGGGTCATGTTAAAATCATTGGCCTTTGTCTTTAAGAGAAGCAAGTGGACGCTTAAGGACTTTTTCAGCAAGTAGGTAGCAAGAGAACCGTGTTTTACAATGATCGTTCTGACTACTGGGTGGAAAAGGGTTTTTGTGGGGGGCAAGCATGGAAGCAATTTCGGATGATATGCACTACAGTTGACCTCATGGAAAGGGCTTCAAAAACTGACGTGCAGGGGCGCCTGGACGGCTCAGTCAGTTAGCGTCTGACTCTTGATTTCTTGATCTCACAGTTGTGAGCTCAAGTCCTGCATCAGGCTCCACGCTGAGCATGGGGCCTGCTTAAGATTCTCTCCCTCTCTCTCTCCCTCTGCCCCTCTCCCTCACTTGCACTCTTTCTCTCTAAAATTAAAAAGAAAACAAAACAAAACTGACATGAATGTTAAAAACCTGAATGATACGAGAAATGGCACAAGACCGTAACGAGAGACCTTTGGTTTGCTGCTCCAGATCTACTTTACCCTGCTGCGTACCCAGGAGGCTGAGCCACATGGACTCCATCCGCAGGCTCCCTCACCTGCTACGTTCTGGTAACATTCATTTGATGGGTGTGCCACCAACGGGAGATCAGGGGATGGGATCAGAAGAGCGACATCAGGGCATTTATTTACCCAGCTCCCTCCCGGCTGGACTGTAGTGGTTACATTCTTCCAAAGGGCATGGCTCTTGTCAGAATGTACTCTTTCCACTTTCCTTCATCTTTCCCTGTCTTTGAGCTTCAAGGTTAGGGGCAGTGATGGCATTCCACTGTCACCCAAGCAAGGATTTCATCACTCATTGTTAGTTTCTCCTAACTTCTGCCCACACATTCCTAAACAGTCCTTTCATTTAAACTCTCTTTGGTTGGGGCGCCTGGGTGGCTCAGTCGGTTAAGCAGCCAACTTCGGCCCAGGTCATGATCTAGCGGTCCGTGAGTTCGAGCCCCGCGTCCGGCTCTGTGCTGACAGCTCAGAGCCTGGAGCCTGTTTCAGATTCTGTGTCTCCCTCTCTCTGACCCTCCCCCGTTCATGCTCTGTCTCTCTCTGTCTCAAAAATAAATAAACGTTCAAAAAAATTAAAAAATAAATAAATAAACTCTCTTTGGTTACCCCCATTTGAATATGCCATTTGTTTCCTGCCAGGATCCTTGGACTTAACCTAAATCATTAGCATTAGTTGGAAACAAGTCCAGTGAGGAGCTTTTTAAAACTCCTAATCCTCCTACCTTTAAAGGTGAAGAGACAAAAGAAATGATAATTAAACCACAATGACAAAGCCAAAAGAAAAGCATTTAAGATGCATCATTCTGCCAGTTCTCTTTCCTATAATGAGGTCAAGAAGGCATCAAGAACACTTAAACACACAAGAGACGAACGGAAAGGGAATTGTAGCAGATGCTGTTTTGTAGCAAACACTGTTTTGTAGCGGATGCTGTGATGTGTTGCATAGATACCCTCTTCGTGCCTGCACCTCCCTCCTCCTTCTCAGTTGCTGCCAGTGTTGAGTGTTGGTGGCTGACGGGTCTCAGCTGAGTTGCACTCCAGGCCATGCCTTTCTTCAAAGCAAGCCTGCACACAAAGACTGACTGATGGCATAGAAAGGCCCAAGTAGGTCAACTCTGACCTGAAGCTACCTAGCTTCATTCAGGCTAATGTTCTAGTGCAGCCAAAATACCTCCTCTCTGCCCAGTCCTTCTTTCCACACCCCTCACAGATGTTGATCCCAGGGGCACGCCCCAGTAAATTTCCTACCTGCTAAATTCTACTTCATAGTCTGCTTTCTGAACTACCTGACTTAAGACAGGTATAATGAGCCATTTTCTTATACAGATGTAAAAACATCAAATGTCAGAATTTTAAGTTCAGGTATGATAATCAAAAAATATAGTGAGGGGGCGGCCGGGTGGCTCAGTCAGTTAAGCATCCAACTTTGGCTCAGGTCATCTCACAGTTCATGAGTTCGAGCCCTGCAACAGGCTCTGTGCTGACAGCTCAGAGACTGGAGCCTCCTTCGGATTCTGTGTCTCCCTCTCTGCCTCTCCCCCACTCATGCTCTGTCTCTGTCTCAAAAATAAATAAACACTGGAAAAAATAAAAAAAAATATAGTGAGCTTAATAAACATCCACACAAGGTAGATACTCAAAAAAAAGTTTATTTATTTTAAGAGAGAGAGAGCAGGGGCGGGGGGAGGGACAGAAACAGAAGAGAGAGAATCCCTATGAGGGGCTCAACCCAATGAACTATGAGATCACAACCTGAGCTGAAACCAAGAGTCAGACGCTTAACTGACTGTGCCACCTGGGTACCAATGTGATACTTTTTTTTTTTTTAACATTTATTTATTTTTGAGACAGAGAGAGACAGAGCATGAATGGGGGAGGGGCAAAGAGAGAGGGAGACACAGAATCGGAAGCAGGCTCCAGGCTCTGAGCCATCAGCCCAGAGCCTGATGCGGGGCTCGAACTCACAGACCTCGAGATCGTGACCTGAGCTGAAGTCGGACGCTCAACCGACTGAGCCACCCAGGCGCCCCACCAATGTGATACTTTTAATATAGATTTCTACAGTAGGAACTAGAGGTAGCCAAATTGTCTTTTTATGGAGGTTACTGACACACAAATCCTGTGTTTGAAGAACAACATACATATGGTTTGGGAAAGTAGTATTATTTTAAGGCTCATTAAGATAAGTGACTTTTTGAGAAATATGCTCCATGCAGTAGGCTGTGGAAAGGGCCAAAGATACCTGGCATGAACTTCCCCAGGATATTTGTAAGTTTAGTCACTGTTTTACTAGTTCCTATTCCATACCAGGTCTTGTGCTAAATGACCCATGTGCATTGTCATATGTAATCTCTAAATAACCATTTGAGGTAGATGATTTTATTATCTATAAGCGTGGTAGAGGAGAACCAAGCCAATATGTCCTTGTGGGTTCAAGTCACTGAACCACCCTGGGCATCAGATTCCACAGCGGAAAATGGGCAGGACAACTGCCTACAGGTGGGGGTGGTGGGGACTGAATGAGATACAACAGGCTTAGAGATGCTTTCCAAGGTAAGTTGCCAGGCAAACATTACAAATGATAATCACCGTAGTTTATGTGGGTGCGAATGAGTGAGGGAGTGTGTATATGTTGGAGAAAGGGAGAGAGAAAAAATTAGTATTCAATAGATGAGCAGATGAGTACCTTCATTTTTTTAATATTTTTTATTTATTTATTTTGAGAAAGGGGCAGAGAGAGAGAGAGAGGGAGAGAGAGAGAATTCCAAGCAGGCTCTGTGTGGTCAGTGCAGAGCCCGAGGACAGGGCTCAATCCCATGAACTGTGACCTGAGCCGAAATCAGGAGTCAGACACCCAACCAAATGAGCCACACGGGCGCCCGTGGCACCTTCATTTTATCTATGAGCAACAGTGGCACGAGAATTAAATATACATTTCAAATAATTCATTTGACAGGAACAAGATGATCGTATGCCATTAGGAAGAAAAAAGTGGGGCATCAGAAAGAAGACAGAGTTGAGACACGCTTTCGAGAGCATTATGCTAAGCGAAATAAAGACAAATACCATATGATTTCACTCATATGTGGAATTTAAGAAACAAAACAAATGATCATTGGGAAAAAAGGGAGAGAGAAAGCAAACCAAGAAACAGACTCGTAACTACAGAGAACAAACTGATGGTTACCAGAGGGAAGGTGGGTGGGGGATGGGTGAAATAGGTCATTGGGATTAAGGAGGGCACTTGCGATGAGCACTGGGTGATGTACGGAAGTGATGAATCACTAAAATGTACACCTGCAGCTAAGGTTGCTCTTTATGTCAACTAACTGGAATTTAAATAAAAACAAACAAAGTAACAAAATACCGAACATGATTCCTGCTGCCCCATTTTCCTTTCTAACAACCGTATTGGTATTATTCAAGGTAGAAGGTAATCATGTCTACATTCTATTGACCAAACTGGTCCCCACGTTCCCTGCCAGTCAAGAATATGTTCACTGGACAATATTCCGCCCACTCTCTTAAGAAAATTTACCTGATCAGAGGACTTTCAAGCCCTGCCAGTTCACTGTGGAGTGATAAAACACTGGCCACAAAGCCAAGTATATTTCTCAGCCATGTGCCACGGTGATTGGTGGGATTCATGTCAGAGTTTTGGAAGAAATACAATACGTTTCATTTCTGTCGTCTGGAGTGTTGGTTCCCTGGGAAACATTTATAACTAAGGCTGGTGTTCATATGCAGGCTATGGAAGAAGAAGGCAGTTCCAAAGGGGAAATATGCTGAAAACCCACCCGCATAAATTTGAGCTAATATTACTAACTTGGGGGGATAGATCATTGTTCACAGGCTTGGGTGAGAAAAACCAGTGTCTTAGGGCCTGAATTATAGGGATAGGAACATTGATTTCTAAGCAGACTTCACATGCAAATGCAACACAGAAATTTCCATAGATTCTTTTCTGATATAAAAAGAGAGGTTTTTTTGAGAGCCTTAGAGAAGGCAGTGCATGAAGTCGTAAAGTCTGCACTTTATATGATACCAAGAATGAGAAAATCTCAAGGATGATTTTTCAGTTACCCTGGGGAGTGTTTAAGATTGTTAAGCATATGCTAGCTCCATAGTTTTGTCTATATCTAGACCCAAAAAACCAAAAATCTAAAAAAGAGAAGAACTTTCTAATCTGGGAATGGCTTCAATTGTCAATCATTCATTAATACATTAAAAATACAATCTGCTAGCATGTACTATATTCTGGGTTCTGTGCATAGGTTGAATGCTAAAAAAAAAAAAGAGTAAGACATAATTTTTATCTTCAAAAGATACAGACTTGAGAGTCACGATCTTAAGAGAAGTGGGTGCTCTATGTCTTTTCTGGACAATAGATATTTCTTGACTCATGATTGTGCATTTCTCATGACAGTTACTGTGGGAGAATGGAAAGGAATTTAGGAAGGATGGGAGGAGGGGGGAAGAAGAGAAATAATTAAAAAAATAAAACAAGACAAGCAAATCAACATCATCATGACTGCTTGAGTGAGGCCAAACCTTGATCCAGAATCGAGTGAGTTACTCCAGAAGTAATGAGCTCAGTAACAACACTGGATTGTTGTTTTAACTTCCACCACCTATAATTCTCTCTTGAGAGAATTTCCAAAAACAAATGGCTATATGCAAGCCCTTCTCAAACACTGGGTTTTTGGCGGGAGGAATCTAACTTAAGACAAGTATCATTTAGACAAATTTTAGCTGAGACTGGGTCCACATCCACCGATTCCTGGTTAAAATTAAACATATAAATATGTAACAGGTACTGTGGCCCAAAAACCTGTATCTATGCGTCCTGCTCCAGCCTCCTCAGAAAGTAGTTCTAATTTTGTTTTTATTTATTATTCAGCATGGTCCTGTGCACCAAGTCCTTAGGTGGCAAATAAGCAAATAACAGCGTCATAAGTCATTAGGGAAACTCAAATCTATTGAACTTCACCAAACATCTATTAGAATGGTTAAAATAACTATTTAAAAAATTCTGACGGTACCACATGCTAATGAGGATGCACAATAATTGCAATTCTCAGACCTTACTGGAGGGAATGCAAAATGGTACAGCTGCTTTGGAAAGCACCCTGGCAGTTTCTTACCAAGTTCAACATACATTTACCATATAATCCAACAATCCATTCGACCCATGTATCTTTCAGTTGATGAATGAATGAAAAAACCGTGGCACATCTCTGCTATTCAATATCAGTCAGCAATAAAAAAGGAGTGAATTGTTGTTACACACAACACGCATGACTATCAGATGAATTACGCCAAGTTAAATAAGGCAGGCTCAAAAGGCTGTGTACTATCCGATTCCATTTATGTGACATTAGTCCAAAGGCAAACAATAGAGAAGACAGATCAGTGATTTTCGGTGGGTGGGGGTGGGGGAAACCACTGATGACCAAGGGGAATGAGGGATTTGGGAATGCTATAACTGTTCTATGTCGTGATTACGGTGGGGGCAACAGAACTGTTTTTGTCAAAACCCATTGAAATCTACAATGAAAATGATTCCATTTCATTCTATATAAATTACACTTCAGTAAACCAGACTTAAAGAGGTTAGGTAGCAAGCACCAAAAACATTCTTGAGGGTTTATAGATTTTCAATTTTATCTGAGCTTCAAAGATATAGTTGGTTCTTTTCAGGCAAATATAGTTTAGAAGCTTACTTTCTATATTAAAAATACAATTATTAACACAGAGTTCAAAGCTACACCAATAAGTGCACCCACTGGAGAGCAATAAATATCATTCTCATTGAACTGGGAGAAAAAAAAAGAAGTGACTATGAAGTAGGAAGGCACCCAGTTGAGAAAGTTAATAGGAAATTGCCTTACTTATCTTTTTTCTTTATTTAAAAAAATTTTTTTTAACATTTATTTATTTTTGAGAGAGAGAGACAGACAGACAGACAGACAGGCAGAACGTGAGCGGGGGAGGGGCAGAGAGAGAGGGAAACACAGAATCCGAAGCAGGTTCCAGGCTCTGAGCTGTCAGCATGGAGCTGGAAGCTGGGGGTGGGGGTGGGGGCTCGAACTCAGGAACCACGGGATCGTGACCTGAGCCTAAGTTGGTTGCTCCACTGAATGAGCCACCCAGGCACCCTGCCTTGCTTTTCTTATTGACGGGGTATTGTTAGGAGAAGAGGTGAATTAAAAAGTGGGAAAAATATGTAGAAACCATGAAGAGAGGGAGAAATGGCATTAGTTAGAATGAATAAAGGTCTGAAAGAAGGTCTAGCATTAAGAATCTAGAAATACAGGGGCGCCTGGGTGGCTCAGTTGGTTAAGCGGCCACTTTGGCTCAGGTCATGATCTAGCAGTTCGTGGGTTTGTCAGGCTCTGTGCTGACAGCTCAGAGCTTGGAGCCTGGAGCTTGGAGCTGTTTTGGATTCTGTGCCTCCCTCTCTCTCTGCCCCTCCCCTGCTCACGCTCTCTATCAAAAAAAAAAAAAAAAAAAAAGAATAAACAAAAAAATTTTAAAAAAGAATCTAGAAATACTAGCGGTACTTATAAGCAGAAGCAAATACATACAAGCTGGAAATATTTTTTCTAATTCCAGGTCTTCTGATGGTCTGATTAGACAGAACTATTGTATGCCATGTATCGCCCTCCTTTCTAGCTGTAGCTTCTAAAGCCTAAGAACAACCTCCCTATGGTTTTCCCCAATAGTTGTACCAGTTTACATTCTTACCAGCAGTGCACAAAGGTTTGCTTTTCTCCACAACCTTACCAACACGTATCTCTTGTCTTTTTGATGACAGTCATTCTTACAGGTGTGAGGTGACATATTATCATATATAAGTGTCAACACATTGCACAGCTTAAACATACACAATTGTGCCAATTATATCTGAGTAAAGCTAGGGGGGGAAAACCTAAGAAAAATCCAGACTAGTCTTAATACCAATGGGCTTAAGAGTAAGCATCCTATGATTACACCTGCAATGACTTCATCTTATGGACGCACCTGGAACAGCTTCAGCTTTGTTGGCAAAGGCAGCCAAGTTCTCTGAGCCATAATGGCTAGGATGCTCGTTTCCAGGAAACAAGTATTTGCTTGAGATAGATACATAGAAATATTAACATTAATGTATGTGTGTGTTAGCTATACTAAAGACACCACTCTGTTATCAGCTTATTCTTTACAAACAGCAGTACTAAAAGACGCTTTATAGAGTACAGAAGGTATGATGATAGGCTCAGAATTTATTTCAGAGATAAAAAAATAAACGTGATTGATGTAACAATCCTCAAGATAATGCACAAAAGTATTCAGCGGGACTCAATATACAAATTGAAACAGGCCTTCAACCATACAGCCATAGTCTGTTCCAATTAAACTGAACACATTTCCTAAATTAGCTGAATAGAAAATTAAACTATATTACAAGTAAATGGAAACAAGAACTCACATTTCAGTAATAGGTAATCCACACAGTTATAGGAATAATTACTCATACACAAAGAGTGATTTAAAATAGCAATCTTAGAAGAAAATGTGAATCTTTACACTTGCACAGAATGAGAGGGATAGAGAAAAAAGTAATGTCCTGTAACCTACTAATATTCAAATGCAGGTTTTAAACCTCAATTCAGAAACAAAGAAAGTGTTTCTTTAAGAAAAATACCTACCTTTATTCTTCTGTATTATAAAAGCAGTAAGTTTATTTTCAATTTCAAAACAAAAAAAATGATTATTTCAATTTGTAGTTAAAAACCTTCCCACAAAGAAAAATAGTCTTCACTAGTGAGTTCTACAACACATTTAAAGAAAATAATAATACTAACCCAGATAAGCTCAGGCAGGAAATAGAAAAGAAGGAAATTCATTTCATAAGACCATCATATCCCTGATTTTAAGTCAAAGACATGACAAGAAAAGATAAATCCAGATGACCATCCTTTAGGAGCACAGGTACAAACATCCTTAACAAAACCTTGTGAACTGAATATAGTTATTTATAAAAAGAGTAATACATTGTGGCCTAGTGAAATTCAACTTATGTAGACAAGGATGGTTTAACATTAAAAAATAATTGTGATTTATCATATTAATAGACCAAAAAAAGGTCATATGTTCATCTTGATAGATGCAGAGAGAGCATCAGACAAAATTCAACATCTAACGAGTATAAAAACATTCAGGACCAATAAAGAAGGATCTTCTTCAATTGATAAAGGACATCTACAAAATAGGCTTTAGCTAATATTCACACATATTTTGTTTCCCCTAAACCCGAGAACAATTCAGGGATGCCCCCGGAGCATTTCTGTCTAATATTATATCATATTTCATTGTAGCTAACATGCTAAAGACAAAAAAAGATAATAAAAGCATACAGATTGGAAAAGAAAAAGTAAACTCTCTTTATTTGCAGATGACATGACTGTCTTCATAGAAAATCCTAAGGGATCTACCTAAAATGCTACAAGAATAAATAAGTGAGAAACTTCTAGAAAAAAATACAAGATTTCCTAGAACACAAAAAGCATAAACTGTAAAAGAGAATGTTGATAAACTGGATAGCATCAAAATTAAAACATTAATGGACAGTATATGAAGCTGAAAATCAGACTGAAAAAAATACTTTCAAGAAGTGTATCTGGGGGCGCCTGGGTGGCTCAGTCGGTTGAGCGTCCGACTTCGGCTCAGGTCATGATCTCAGAGTCTGTGGGTTCGAGTCTCGCATCGGGCTCTGTGCTGACAGCTCGGAGCTTGGAGCCTGCTTCCGATTCTGTGTCTCCCTCTCTCTCTGCCCCTCCCCTGCTCATGCTCTGACTCTCTCTGTCGCAAAAATAAATAAAAACATTAAAAAAAAAAAAAGAAGTGTATCTGATAAAAAACAATTTTATCTAGCATACGTAAAAAAAATTAATAACATGACAAATACAATTAAAAATGGGAAAATATTTAAATACGTAACCAAAGAAGACACACTAAGGCAAATAAATACATGAGACAACAATCAACATCCTCATTCATTCAAGAAAAGCAAATTAAAAACACAGTTACACACTATTACATCCAATAGAAAGTTACAATAAAAGGATTAACACCACCAAGTGTTGGCAAGGATGTTGTGCAGATAAAATCCCACTGATTTGCTAGTGGGAACTCAAATGATACAGACACTTCGGAAAAATTCTGACAGTATCTCATAAAGGTAAATGTACACTTACCCTATCACCTAGGAGTCTCTCTTTTGGGTATTTTCCCAAGAGAAATAAAAATCTATTTCCACCTAGGGGCACCTGGGTGGCTTGGTCAGTTGGGCACCTGACTCTTGATTTTGGCTTAGGTCATGATCCCAGGGTTGTGGGATTGGGCCCCATGGTTGGCTTCATGCTAAGTGTGGAGCCTGCTTAAGATTCTCTCTCTCTCCCCACTGCTCCTCTACCCCTGCTTGCACTCGTTTTCTCTCTCTCTCAAATAATAAATAAATAAATAAATAAATAAATAAATATTTAAAAAATATATATATATATTTCCACACACAGTCTTGTATGCAAATGCCCATGTCACAATTATTCGTAATATTTAATAACAAGATATAAACCAAATCTCCATCAACTAGATAACAGGTAAGCAAATTGTGGCATACCTATGCAATGCGATATTATTTAGTATTAAAATGATCTACTGATAAATGAACACCATGAATGAATCCCAAAGCATTATGCTAAAAAAGCCAGAAACAGCAAATACTTCCAGTAGAGACAATATGCTAGGTCCTAGAACAAACTTCAATAAATTTGAAAAAGTAGAAATAACATACAGTATGTTCTCTGACCCTAATGAAATGGAATTAGAAAGCAATAGCAGGAAAATTTTCTAAATATGTGGAAATTTAAACAACACACTCCAAAATAACCAGAGGATCAAAGAGGAAATCAAAAGAGAAACAGGGAATGCTTTGAAATGAATGAAAAGAAGGGCACAACTTACCAAAACTCATGCGACGCTGCTAAAGCAGTGCTTAGAGAAAAAAATTATAGCTGCAAATTCCTATTATTAAGAAAGAAGAAAAATCTCAGGTCAATAACTCAGCCTGCTGCACCCTGAAATGGAAAAGAAGAGTAAACTGAATCTAAAGCAAGCAGAAGGAAAGAAACAATAAATAGGAGAGCAGAAATTGATAAAATAGAGAACAGAAAAATAATAGAGAAAACCAATACAACTGAAACCCGGTTCTTTGAAAAGATGAACAAAATTTACAAACCTTTAGTTAGATTAGCTAAGAGAAAAAAGGAAAGGGAAGATACAGAAAATAAGAGGGAATATTACCACTGACTTTACAGAAATAAAAATGACCATAAATGAATGCTACGAATAATTACATGTCAACAAATTAAATACTTTGAGGTGGATACATTCCTAGAAAGATACAAACTACTGAAAACTGTCTCAAGGTGAAATAACCATTTTAATGAACCCATAACAAGTCAGAAGACTGAATTAGTAACCAAACACTACTAGTAGGCCTGGATGATTTCACTGGTGAATTCTACCACACATTTAATGAAGGGCAATTCGTCACACACTCTTCTGAGAAACTGAACAGGAGGGAATCTCAACTCATTTTGTGAGGCCACTATTATTTTAATACCAAACCCAGATAAAGACGTCACAAGAAAACTGCAGTCCAATATCTTTTGTGTATATGAATGCCAAAGTCTTTAACGAAATACTGGCAAACTGAATCCAGAAACATATAAAAAGAATGTACCACAACGAAATCAAGTATACATAAAGAACTCTTACTGCTCAATAAAAAGACAACCCAATTTAAACACGGGCAAAGGATCTAAATACACATTTCTCCAAGGAAGACATACAAATAACCCATGAGCACACGAACAGTTGTTTAACATCATTAGTTATCAGAGAAACGCAAATCAAAACTACAGTGAGTTACTACTTCACATCCACTCAAACACCTAAAATAAAAAAGTCAGATAGTAACAAGAGTTGGAAAGAATGTGGAGAAATTAGAATTCTCATATACTGCAGGCTAGAATGTAAAATGGTACAGAAGGAATGGAAACCAGGAGTTTTTTTTTTTTTTTTTCTCAAATGGTTGAACATAGTTACCATGCAATCCAGGAATTCCACTCTACCAAGAAGAAAAAAAACACGTGTTCACAAAAACCCTGTAAATGAATGTTCATAGGAGTATACTCATA
This sequence comes from Panthera uncia, assembly GCF_023721935.1. NCBI lineage: Eukaryota > Metazoa > Chordata > Mammalia > Carnivora > Felidae > Panthera > Panthera uncia. Next base: position 33,229,566 of record NC_064816.1, read on the forward strand.
ACAGTCAAAACGAGGAAGGATACTGCATAACCCAAATTTCCATAAACTAACTGGTGAATGGATAAATAAAATGAGATGTATCTATACGATGGAACATTATTCAGCCATAGAATGCTATGGAATGGAGTACTGATACATGCTACAACATGTGTGTGATCCTTGAAAACATTATGCCGAGTGAAAGAAGCCCGTCACACGCCAGAGGATTCTGGAAGACTACACGCAGAGGATTCCATTCCCATGACGTGTTCAGAACAGGGAAAGGCACGTAGGCAGGAAGCAGATTCACAGTTGTTTAGCACTCAGGAATCAGAGAAGTAGAAGAGTGATATCTAAAGGCTTTCTTTCTGAGGTGATGAAAAGTTTCTAAAATTGGCTGTGGTGATTGTTGCATGTACTGAACATACTGAAAAGTAAAACACACACATAACATTGTATACTTCATATGAATGGATTCTTCGATGAAACTGGGACAATCTTTTAAAATGTATATTTCCATTTATATGAAATTCTGGAAAAGGCAAAATTGTAGTGACAATAAGTTCAGTTATCATCAGGGAGCAGGAGTGGGAACAGAGTTTGCTAAAGGGCCCAAGGGGAATGTCTAAGGTGACAGAAATGTTCGATATCATGGTTGTGTAGAGGGTACATTTGTCAAAATCATCGTTTGTACTTTTGAAGTTGAAGATTTTTAATGCATGTAAATCATACTGCAAAGCTGACTTTCAAAAGGTGTGTGAAAAAAAGCAACACCAAGCAATTTGAGATTTTTCTAGGCCCTAATTCTTCTAGATACAATATCAATGCCAACTGATGAACATTTTGATAGCCGGGGTAAACACTAAAAACTTTGCTTATTTTTGTTTGTTTTTTATAAAACAGATTTTATGAATGAATGCAATCTTGCCATTGGCAACAACATGGATTAATCTAGAGGGTATAATGCCAAGTGAAATAAGTCAGAGAAAAAGACAAATGCCATGTGATTTCACTCCTATGTGGGGTTTAACAAACAAAATAAGTAAAGAAAAAAGACACAAGCCAAAAAATAGACTCTTACCTATGAAGACAAACAGATGGTTACCAGAGGGGAGGTGGGTAGGGGATGGGGATATAGGTAAAGGGTATTAACAATGCACTTATCCTTTTGAGCACTGAGTAATGGATAGAATCATTGAATCACTATATTTGTACACCTGAAGTTAACAAAACATTGTATATTAACTATGCTGGAATTAAAATAAAATTTTAAAAAGCAGATTTACGTTTCATTGCAAAGGATTTCTCCATCAGGCAGGCACATGGATATTGACATATTTAGTCATAAATAGACTCTAAAACATAGTCATTTTTTGGATAAAGATCCTTAGTTTTCTGATGGAATCTATACAGTAGAAATTATATCTGGATACAAAGAATTTTATTCTCTAGAATAGTTCCTCAGAAACAGGGAGTTTATTATACATTCACTCATTATAGGGTGCTTTTTCAAAGGCTTTGACTTGAACCTGCTGAAATTGGTTCTTTAAAAAAAGAAGAAAAAGAAATTTAAACACAGGTTTAATGTTTTTTTTTTTTTTCATTTTTCCTGGAGAAATGACCTCACTGTAGCAAGAGTGGATCTCACCGTAAACAAGCCTTTTAAAAAACAATCCAGAAAGTGATTCCGCTGCAGAGATGGGGAATACAAGCCCACGAGACAAATGATGACCCTCATTTACTTGTATGCTCTAGCAACATTAATAAACCAAAGCTGAACGGGGTGGAATTGTAATAAGCTAACCTTTGGGGTCTACGTGCAGTGATTGTAGTTATCGTTACCAGGCAAATGTACAGTCATGCTCTCTGAGCCTGACTTACTGATTCTTGCTCTGCCTCCGGAGAGACACAACAGACCCATGGATATGCCATAACTAAATAGGAAGCTGAATATCTGGCTTTGCATCTCTGACTTGGGACCAAGACATCTGCTCATCAGAACTGTTGCCAATCTCACTGTTAGCGGATGTGCAAATTTTGCCACGGACGCTTTGAAAAGTCAAAACCAGACCATTATTTTCCCGGAGAATGAACAACAAGATTAATACAGCACAATTTTAAAGGTGGTAGTTTCACACCTTGGAAATGTTATTTTCCACGAGAGAGGCCAACTAGCATAGTGGTTGTGAAGCCAGACCATATGGGTTTGCATTCTGTATCTACTACTGATAAATCAGTGACGTCTCCACGCCTCAGTTTCTTCTGTAAAGTGAGAATATTAGTAGTACTTAACTCGAGGGTTATTGTGTGGGTTAAGTGAGCTAGTAAAGTGTTTAGAACTATGCCAGGAACCACATATGTCATTTATTTGACATAGATGAGGCAGGTGTCATTATCCCTATTGTGCAGGTGGGGAAGATGGGGCTTAGAAAGAGTGAATGGGTCACACAGCCCGTCAGTGGCTGAGCTAGAACTAAACTCTCCAACTCCCAACTCTAATGTTCCACTTTCTATAATACATCCTTAAATTCAGAATCAAGAAAGATGGGCTTGACTCATTTAAATCTGAGGAAAGCAATTACCAAAGACCTGTTCACTTTCTGATTATGACATTCCACAAGCTGCAAGAAATTGTTTGAGCTATTAGAACAGTGCTTTTCTTTCTTTTTTTTTTTTCCAGAGAGAGAGAGAGCGAGCGAGCGAGCGAGTGCTACCAGGGGATGGGAGAGGGAGGGAGAATCTTGAGCAGGCTGCAAAGTCCAGACGTGGGGCTCAATCATGAAGTCATGACCTGAGCCAAAATCAAGAGTCGGACACTTGACCGACTGAGCCACCCAGGTGCCCCTAAGAATAGTGCTTTTCAAAAGGCTAGTAGTAACCCATTAATGGGTCAAAATTTGATTTAGTGACTTTCAAACAAAATTTTAAAAACCACAATGGCATAGAGAATATTAGAAAATACCAGGGGCGCCTGGGTGGCTCAGTCGGTTGAGCGTCCGACTTCGGCTCAGGTCACGATCTCACGGTCCATGAGTTCGAGCCCCGCGTCAGGCTCTGGGCTGATGGCTCAGAGCCTGGAGCCTGCTTCCGATTCTGTGTCTCCCTCTCTCTCTGCCCCTCCCCCGTTCATGCTCTGTCTCTCTCTGTCTCAAAAATAAATAAATGTTAAAAAAAAAAAAAAAAAGAAAATACCAAAGTAAGGGTAATCATTAATCTGTGAAATTTTAGTTCACTCACATATGTACTCATATACGTGCACACATGTAGTGGACTGTATTATTTTCCACAACTATTTCCCTCTCCCACCTCCCTTTCCTTATTGAAGGACTATTCATCCTTGGCCCTTACCGGTTGACAGGCAGGGCTCCTAGGAGAGGGGAATGCTTCCACACTGCACTGATGTTTGGGAGTGGTTACGGGACCTTCTAGTCAATGGAAGGAAAGCATGTGATGTATACCAACCTGAGCTATCGCTTTCACAGCAATTACGTAATTTGGCTCAGGGTTTTACCTTTCCCTCTGCCGTGAGCACATATCACGATGAGGCTGTTCCTTTAGCCTGAACCCTGGAATTATAAGCTACCTAGAGAAGAGTCACAGGCTCCTGATAGCCTGAAGGAGACAGCCACAGCCCGGAGCAGCGCCACTGAGAATGCACAGCCTTCGTGGAATATCGTGAAGGAGAAAAAAGCCATTGTTATGAAGCCAGAGAGATGATGAGTTGTTTCTTAAACAGCATAACTTGACCAATGATGACTAATAAAGATGCAAACGTGTATTGGACTGATGAAATAAAATGCATCTCCAATGAGGTTGATGGCCAAAAAATTTAAAAACCACTTCATGGAATGACCATTTGGGAATTTGAATCTTTAAAATATTAGTTTAGCTCACTTGATATATTAGGTGTTTCCCTGGATTTCCCATGGATTTATGCTTCACTTTTATTTTTGTCTGCTTTTCACTGAGCAGATGTGGACTCAGTCTATCCCTTAAGACTTAGAACAGTATTCCTTAAATTATGGCATTCACAGATGAATGACAAGCACATCACCACATTTAGCAAATTAAAATATGTAATAATGCAACAGTATTTACTTAATGGTAACCAAAGGTTTATCAACAAGAGAGATGGTTTTGTAATAATAATAATCTAAACTAGTATCATAGGCTAATGAGGTATACATATCCACTTCTGTAGTAAGGAACATTACCTGTAGGTGAGGTGCCTCACCCATTCTACCTTTAAATCTTTTATTTCTAGGAAATGATATGCGATCATTTATTTCTAGAAATGGTATGTGGGCCAACTATAGACCCATTACAGGGAAATTTCTCACTGGAGACCGTGACAGTTCAGTCTGATCCTGGAGACAATAACCATACCACATAACCCCCTCAAATACTCAATGTTTAATTTGAAGGATGACAGAGAATGGAATCCTAATATATTCCAGAAAGTATTTGTCCTTTCTTGTCATTTTTGGAGGGGTTCTTAAGCATGTCCAACAATATGTCATTAATTTCCTTCATTGATAAGAAGGGAACTCACCAAGCATTTGAAAGTAATTAAATTTGCAAAGAATGAGATGTTTGCTCCACAGTTTGTTGTCCTTAAGAAATTCTGATGTTGTATCTTAAACAATAAAAAAATAATGATAATGTTTCCTTAAAGTGATGGGGACTTCGATTCAAGATCCTGAATAAATCATAAAATCTGTCACTTGAGCAACCATCTGAAATCATAGAAACAGTTTTGACTGGCACCATGAGTGTAATAAAAAATGCATTTCAAAAATCTCACCTCTCATTTTAAAGTTCACGTAAGCATCTTACTCCTTGACAGCAAAATAGAAAAGTAACATCTGGGGGGCGCCTGGGTGGCTCAGTCGGTTAAGCGTCCGACTTCGGCTCAGGTCACGATCTCACTGTCCGTGAGTTTGAGCCCCGCGTCGGGCTCTGTGCTGACTGCTCAGAACCTGGAGCCTGTTTCAGATTCTGTGTCTCCCTCTCTCTCTGACCCTCCCGCGTTCATGCTCTGTCTCTCCCTGTCTCAAAAATAAATAAAACATTAAAAAAAAAAAAAAGAAAAGTAACATCTGAAATTGTCACATAACAGCACAGTATTCTGTAAAGAGTTAAAATCAATTGCCATGATTTAATAGTATTTTTTTTTTTTTACTATTTCTTCAATTCTAAATCCAGATGCAGAGACATATTATTGACTACCAGCTATTTTCTGTAAATAAGATGGTGCTGGATCACACATAACCCTTTTAATTCAAAGACCTTCATTGCGGCCTATGTAGTTGGCGCTCTTATGGGACTAATTAGGACATACATTTTCTATTCCACCTCATAGCTTTTGAATGACCATCAACCAAAGAAAATATCTCTTCTCTAGAATGAATGCTCACTGGTAAACAGAACAAAATCATTGAGCACTTCTCTCTCTTAGATATACTACACATATACTGTTACTCAGCTGTGATCAAAGCACCTGTCAACTCACATTGAGAGTGCTTATATTCCCCAGTGAATGCCACTTGCATTAGATGATGGCCATCAGTGTCACCTGATGAAGGAACTCTGCTCTCCAAGTATGTATGTCACTAGCTCAACATTTTGCTATGAGGTTGCAAGTCTGCATGACGCCTCTGTAGTTCTGTTCCCTGCCCTTATCTACACAATTGATTACTTTTTGTAACAGCAAACTTACTGTGCATTTCTTTTTCTGATAAAATATTATTACTTTACCAGCATAATATTTGAAAAGATAAAAAAAAACCATAAAATACATTGTGGCATCGTGATAAAAAACTGACAGTGGGGTGAACATTGGGCTCCCTATGGCTCCAATAAAGCGCAACTTTCAGATGTTCGTTGTATTTCTTAGACATTTTATGCTGTTTTGGCTGTCTGAGTAATCTCACACCTGTAAGTTTCCTTGTGCCAGCAGATAGATTCCGATTCTGTATTCAGTCCTTAAGCTTACAACTTCATCTTAAGCTGCAGTAAATAACAAAAAGTAAACAATTCTACTTTCCCTTTCACTATTTTAAAGCTTGAACTATTTCTAGTCATTTACTCATTGTAGTCAATTGGCAGAATAATGTAGCAAAATAACAGGAAAAGTGCACACTTCATAATCATAAATAATAGCACCCAAGTCATAAAATTACTTTAGCTGAAATGAAATGAACCCTGTTAACCACTTGGAAAAGCATTAAAAAAAAATGCTTTCATGAGGGCATTAAATGAAAAATTACCACTGGTTGATCCCTGAATAGTGGGGGTTGTTGACAAGTATTCTCGCCTCCTTTCCCATTTTCCTATTTCAGACCTTTCCCTTAGAAAGTCACACAAGGCACTTTCACACAGCTGGACACTAACATTAACACTTTCATGTTCTCTTCTTACCTTAAAAACTGGCAAATACAAAAAGATCAATTTTTCCCTATCAAAAGGGCCAGCTTGTGCTTATGGTCTATCTGTCCAATGTCTTACAATCAGTATTTTTAAAAGTTACTGGTGGATATTCTGAGTGCTATAATTTTCCTCATCGATAAGAGGAAATTTTGTAAAATGAAAGAATCATAAAGGGTTACCTTTGCATATTCTATGCTATAGAAACCCACATCTACCTGTTTTTAGAGGGAAAAAGAAACAAAACAAAACGATGTTGACAAAATCCCCAAGATCTCCAACCTGTTGCATTCTTTCGAAGGGAGACCACTGTGGGTTAATGCTTCTCAGTGTTTAACAGAACGATGATGAGGCCAAGCGGCAATGTGCACTAACATAAAAATTTGCCATCAGATATTTGCACCCTTAAATACTGTTGTGTGAGATATTTTCATCTACGACTGAAATCTGACACATGTTGACAAGTTTAGTTTTTATATAGCTACCTGGCTCATTCAATAAGGTGTCATTTAAAGTACTTATTGTTCCAGGGTGCCTGGGTGGCTCAGTCGGTTAAGCAACTGACTTTGGCTCAGATCGTGATCTCATAGTTCGTGGGTTCGAGCCCCATGTTGGACTCTGTACTGACAGCTCAGAGCCTGGAGCCTGCTTCAGATTCTGTGTCTCCCTTTCTCTCTGCACCTCCCCTGCTCATGCTCTGTCTCTCAAAACATAAATAAATGTTAAAAAAATTTTTCAAATACTTGTTGTTCCTAAAAATACAATAGTCAGTGGTAAAACTTAGGCTTTGATGTGAAACTGAACTATAAGATTAAAATGCTGGGATTTTACAAACGGTATAATCTGGATCAAGTAACTCAACTTTTCTAAATCTCAAATCAGGCTGCATAAAGGTGAGGAGGACTTCATCTACTGACCTCATAATTTTACCTCCATAATTTAACACATTACTTGGGACACAGTAGGCACTTAACAAATATTCAATGACTGAAATAATCAATTTTGGGAATAGTCATGGGAATAGTCATGTACCTTATCTCATGGGGTAGATGTGAGAAAGACACAGGATAAAGTATGTAAATGTTGAGCACAGATTTAGAATATAAACATTAGCAATTAGTTATTATTAGGGTAAACATATAATTCATCTACATATCTGGCTGCTTTTGCGATTGATAGAGGGTGCTGTTAATAATTACATAGAGACAAAAGGTATAAACTAAAACTTTGCAAGTCAAACTAAGGTATGTGCCTCTTACCTTACCTCTTACCTCTTGCTGTTATTAGAAAGTAAAGGAGATCAAGAGAGGGGAGAATATGTAATTATAGGTCTCCTTTGAAAATACTTGCAATGGATACAAATAGGGACATAAAAGTGTCTAATTTGGCAAAAGGTGTCCCCATCCACTTGCCTGAGGCCTTAGGAAGAAGAAAGAGTTGAAAAAGAACTTCCTGGATCGAAATATTCATACCTGTTGTCTTGTGTTCCTTTGTTCAGATTAAAAATTCTCTTTATCAAATTTATTCTTTATCAAATCTCTCACAATGATTGTTATACACCTTTGCCCTTCTTACACCCATTCCTGGCCCTGGCATCTCTAAGCAGATTTAATAACCACTTACATTATCAACCTAGGCTTCTCAGCTGACCCTTTTTCTCTTCAGGATGTCTCCAGAAGATCACCTTCCCTTTTTTCCCTACATCTTCTGTCTCCAAGCAAAACACATCCTACCTTGAGGCCATGATCCAACCCCCCACTGGGTGACTCACCTCATAGGCTCTACGCTATTCATCAATTATTCATTTCCATCTTATTTACACTTTCAGTGGCTCCATCTTGTCAAGATTCAGAAGTTCAGTGGGGCGCCTGGGTGGCTCAGTCGGTTAAGCGTCCGACTTCAGCTCAGGTCATGATCTCACAGTCTGTGAGTTCGAGCCCTGCATTGGGCTCTGTGCTGACAGCTCAGAGCCTGGAGCCTGCCTCAGATGCTGTGTCTGCCTCTCTCTCTCTGCCCCTCCCCTGTTCATGCTCTGTCTCTGTCTCAAAAATAAATAAAAACATTTAAAAAATTTAAAAAAAAAGATTCAGAAGTTCAGGTCTCATGCCCTGGAATCAAAAATTCAGGTTCATATTTTGGCTCTCCAGTTTATGTGATCTTGAATAAACTGCTGACCATTGCCTCAGTTCATTCATAGGTAAAATGGTCATACTTCCCTCAAAGCATAGCAGTGATGATTAAATGAGATAATGCATAGAAAATGTTCAAGGGACCTCCTGGCAAGATGGCGCCTTAGATTTAAGCCCTGATACACTCTCCCTGCTCTAAGCAAATAACAACACAGGAAGAATACAAAAAGAGAAAAGCAATAAAATACACCCTGGCTTGGAAACAAGAAAAGTGTGTTTTGAACCAGAAATAGAACAAAAATACTAAGTAACAAATGAAGCTGAAACTGCAGGAATGCTCTACTCTGTGTCTGAAGGCAGCAGTGACAGCTGAGATCTGGGCTCCTATGTTTTATTTTATATTATTTTTAAGTTTATTTATTTATTTTGAGAGAGAGAGAGTCCCCACGTGAGCAGGGGAGGGGCAGAGAGAGAGAGTAAGAGAGAGAATCACAAGCAGGCTCTGCACTGTCAGCACAGAGCCCAACATGGGGCTTGAACTCATGAACCTTGAAATCATAACCTAAGCTGAATGCTTAACCGGCTGAGCCACCCAGGCACCCCTAGGCACCTAGGTTTTAACAGGGACCAAAATATATGTACAAAAGAGAGGCAGAGTCAGATTCACTGCTATAAGCTAGGGATAGGACAGCGGACTGGGGTGGGGGGTGTGGAAATTGCACACCACTGTGTGGGATTAAAGCTTTTAGCAAGCTGTAAACTTCAGGGGACAAGAGGCCAAAGACAGGGCTGTGTGAATGGAGACTGAACCATGGAGAAGCAGGAGCCTCAAAGTGATACCATAGAGACTCTAGGTACAACTGTCTAATGTCAGCAACAGAGAGAGGAAGGGGGGGGGGGTACAGAGGAAGAAACAAGAAAACAAACATTAAAATACAGACTTTTTTGTTGGCAAAATTTGCTCTCTAAAAAGTTTATTTTATACAAGAGTCTGACAATGACTTTAAAATAAATGGAATATTTAAAGATAAAAATAAAAGGAACAAAAGTCATTAAAAGAACAGACTGTGACACATAAACTTAGACAAGAAACAATGATGGCTAACTAAAGAAACTGATGAGATCTCCCAGTACATTTGAGAACTGACTACTTTGGGTGTGTTTTAAATATTGTATTTCGATGAAAACAACAAAATGGGGAAGAGAGCAATTTGGTTGAATTGTGACAAGAAGGAAGATTAATAAAAAACTTCAGATTTGTTTAAAATATTTATATCAAAATAGATATGTGGGGGCAAAAATTAAGGGTTGTTACTAAAACTAAAGACTACCAACGTATGCCTTCTCTGTTTTCTACTGCCATGTAACAAATTACCACAAACCGATCTGCTTAAAACAAACACATTCAATATCTCAAGTGTTTGTGGGTCAGGAGTCTGACAGGTTAGCTGGGTCCTTCCTGCTCAGACTCTCACAAGTCTGCAATCAAAGTTGGCTAGCTGGATCCTTGTATGGAGCTCTAGAGGGAAAGAGCCACTTCCCATTTCCCTCAGCATTCATGTTGCTGCAGCTGTATGACTGAAATTTTGGTATTCTAATGCTAACTATTGGTTCAGGCCCTTGCCACATGGTCTCCTCCAGAGTTAGTTCACATCATGGCCATTTGTTTCCTCAAGGCCAATAGGAGAATCTCTCTTATTTTCAACCTCTAGACTTTCATTTGAAGGGTGCACCTGATTAGGTAAGGCCCAATCAGAATAACCTCCCTCTTGATTAGCTTAAAGTCAGTTGATTAGAAACCTTAACTGAATCTGCAAAATCCCTTCACCTTTGCCATATAATGTAATTTAATCACCAGAATTTGTTCCATCAGACTCACCAGTCATGCCCATACTCAAAGGGAGAAGATTATACAGGGTAGGTACACTGGAAGGTGAAAATCTTAGGGGCCATCTTAGAATTCTGCCTGTCATATTTTGCTCTCTGATTCATAACAATTTACAACCTTCCCAAATGCAACATTCACTCACCCTTCCAACGTTCCCACAAGTCTCATCCTATTACAGCGTCAGCCCTCAGTAAAGCAAAAGGGAGAAAAATAAATAAATACGTAACAAACTTTATCAGCTGAAAAGGAGAAATAAAAAAAAAGAAATTTTAAACATGGTAAACAGAAGATATAAAATAATATTGTAGAAAGAAATACAAATAAACCAATTACCATAATAAATATAAAGAAATTAAATTTTCAAAATGAGAAAAAAAAACCCAAACAATCCAGCTGTATGTTTTTATGTAATGGCCAAACTAAAATAAAACATGGAAAATTGAAAAGTAAGGAAATGAAAAACATATGTCAGTAAAATGTAATCCCCCCAAAGCTGGGGCTATAATTTAACATCAGGCAAAACAGAACCTAAGTCCAAAAACAAAGCATTACTGGAAATAAAGAAGAGTAATATCAATGATTATACAAAGAGTAACTCCCCCAAAGATATAGTAATCATGAATTTACACATATCTAACAACACTACCCCCAAAATAAAGACAAATTTAAACTGAAAAGTTTTAACATAGCTTTGTTAAAAATGGGTAGATCAAGCTAAAAGAAATTAAGGATAGAGAAGATCTGAAAACAAAATTATTATTTAATAGCAATATATTGAATCCTCTACCACTATATTCTTTTCAAATACAAATGTGCCATTTATAATAATTGACTATGTCATAAAAATATCAACAGAATTCAAGGCTTCACTAGCACACAGACTATGTTCTCTGATAGTAATTAAACCAGAAATCAAGAATCAAAAGATAGCTAAAAGACCACATATTTAGAACATTAAAAAAAATTCACTCTTATGTAACTCGTGAGCCAAAAGGAAAACCACAGTGAGGGAATTATCAAATATTTGGAACAGAAAACCAGTGAAAAGGCAACATAAACTAATGGAAAATAGATTTTAAAAATACTTAACTACAGAGAACAAACTGATAGTTACCAGAGGGGAGGTGAGGGGAGGGACACATGAAATAGGTGATGAGGGCACTTGGGATGGGCACTGGGTATTGTATGCGAGTGTGGAATCATTGAATTGTACACTTGAAACTAATATTACACTGTATGTTGACTAACTGGAATTTAAATAAAAACTTAAAATAAAAATACTTAGAGATAAGTTTAAATCCATATACGCATATCAAAAACGCTAAATATAAATGAATTAAGTATTTACACTGAAGATCTACAAAAATATTTTAGAAAACCCCTAAATTTCAGAAGAAAAAGCATAATAAATGTTATCAAGAAATGAACAAAATAGAAAACAAAAATACAGTAGGAAGGATTAAAAAACCAAATACTGATTCTTGGAAAAACTAAAAATCTCTAGAAAGGCTAATAAAAAAAACAAAACAAAACAAGAGAATGCATAAATAAAGACTAAGAATACCAAAAAGGAGACATATTACAGATATTAAAATTTTGTTAATCTGGGAGTAATATAATTCTATTCCCTTTGCTAGTGATTTAGGTAGGCATAGACCTAAGACAATTCCTTGTGAAAAGGATGAGAAAAGGGGTAATTGTGCTATAATACTTCCCGGAAAGTTCCCCCACCGCCACCCCCAACCCAGGACTTATCACAAAACAAGAAACTTCCCTTTTCTGTCTTTGGGTGCTATACTCTGAAGAAGTGATGCTCGGTGCTGTGGCAGCTATATTGGAACACGAGGACAAAACCAAGGGAATCAGAGGAGGTCACAAGAAAATTGCTGAGCCCCCAAAGAAACCAACCCTAGAATTAACTTCAGATTCTAGTTATGTGAAATAAGTACATTACTTATTGTTTAATCAGCTTATAACAGTATTTTATGAGTTGGAGCCAAAAAAAAAAAATTGTGATGGACATAGCATTCTGAAAGCAGTTTCTTTTTTATTTTCACAATGGGAATTTAATGCAAAAACCACAACTTTGCTTCCCAAACAGAATGGAATAACCTGAAGAACCTTCTTTCTTCAATAGGAATTGCACTCTTGGAGTCAGGCATGGAGAGAAGCCACCACAGGATGACGGCTCTAGAACCTTAACTCTCTGCCTCCTTCTCATCAAAGTCCAAACAATAAGCAGGGTTTACGAGGGATGTCACATAAGATGTCTAAAGAGAAAGGCCCAATGGCCCATTCTCCATCTTATTAAGAAGCCAACGCTCTTGGAAAATCTGATCATAGTCCTTGACTACACTTTCTCTTCTTTCCCATGGTTCTTCAAATGCCTCAACCAAAGAAGTACATGTGTTCCACAATGTTCCTACCTAAATGCAATCCTAAAATATTCTTGGGAGATTGGAAAGGTATAATCCATGCTCTTCAATTTTTCAGTTACTTTAGCAGGAGGCTGAACTTCAGTGTCAAAAAAATTTTTGACAACAGTCATTAATTTATGAAAGCAATTTTAGCAAAGTTTTCCTAGAAAAATTAACCTTTAACATAAAAAGATGTCCAATAGCACACTTACTCAGATTTCGGTCAGTGACATGCTCTTGGAAAGCAATTACAGTCTCATGTGAGTTTTCCGTTTCTTGCTCTAAGTACATACAACTTCCTTGTTTTTCATAACAGTACTTGAAATTAGAGTCATAGACTCATGACTTTTTTCTTGCAATATATTTAGACATGCAAGATTATGGGATTTACTCCCACTCATTGATGGAATATAATGTATTGCTGGTTCTTCTCTTGCCGATGGAGTATGCTAAGAAGAACATACTTTTTTTATTCCTGCCTCTCCCTTATTTGCTAGGAAAATAACTCCATGGTCCCCCCTCAGATTGCGGACATTTAGATAAGGCAGCATGAAACAGATGAACTTTCTTATCTCCAGACAGAAATAGAAACTACATACAAGATTTTCTTTAAAAAATAGAATAGAGTGACTATAATATAGCCTAGACTGGAAGACAGGGCTCTCGAGTCCAATTGTTCAGTCATAGACTTATGAGATACTGGGGGGAAAATATCACTCAAGAACCTCTTGGTACCTCTCTGGGCTGCATCTATAAATGGTAATTATGCTTTTCTATTATAGAGCTCTCTAACATCTATTGTGATACACAACTATCTCAAAGGAGTGGTTGACAACTTAGTTAATGCACGGAGTATAAATCACTTTGAGCTTCCGACAGGAATGCAAAATGTACATTAAATTCCAAATCAAGAGGTACAGGAAAGGAAAAAGAAACCATGAATCATGAACAAGGCACAGACAGATGTCTTAGGATAGGGGTTATGTGGAGTAAATACAATTGCAGCTTATAGGTGAAAAAGGAAAATGATGCAATTGATGACACGGGTTAATTCCTAAGGCAGAACTGAGGAGATAAAGAGGTCAGATTTCTGCCACAGATTTGCAAATGGGCCATCGTGTGGGCTACAGCAACTCTGATACAGATTGTAAGGTCCAACACGGTCTGGCCACTGCCTGCTTCTCTATTACTGGTTTGATTCCATTAATGACCCAATTCTTTGTGCTTTCCTGGATCTATGCCTTTTGTTCACGGGGTTTGAAGCAACTCCCATCAAAACTGGAGTGTATTTACTGTATTGATAGAGTTTGACTTGGGTCATGTGACTTGCTTTGGCAAATGGGGTGTTAGCAGTTGTGATGCAAACAGATACCTAATAAGTGCTTGCATATTTTTGGTTTTGCTCTTGCTTTTCTGTGACTGTAAGGAGGACACGTCCCAGCAAGGGCGCTGAAGGATGAGACATATGGAACAGAGTCAAACTGCCCAGGTGTCCCAGCCAAAGTCAACCTAGATCACCCATCAGCCAGCTTGCTCCCAGACACGCGAATGAGCCACACCAGCAAGAGTATAATCTAAATCACTGACTCGACTCAGGAGAAAAATATAGGCCTATTATTAAGCCACGGAGTTTTGAGACGATTTGTTATACAGAATTCTTGTGGCAACTGACTGGGTATAGTCAGCAATGCTTCTTCCTTCTCTCTGAACTTCAGCAACATTAGACATATCTATTAAAGAGAATGTGCACGCATATAGGGTCCTTGCAAACACTGTTCCCTCTCTACCCGGAATTATCTCCTGTGTTTCTCTCCCTAGTCCTTTACCTTGGTCAGTTTCTTAGTTGAGTATATTTATTCATCAGTTCTTGGCTCAAAAGCTTTTCCTTGCACCGCAGGGTAAGTGAAGTTTCTTTATAATATATTCATGTTACTTTATTATGGAGCACTTTTTACTGATAGGTCTTCTGCTTATCATTACACACGAATTTTTGTGATATTGTCTGTCATCTACACTAGACTGCAGAGTCCAGGAGGTTAGAGGACACAACTCTTGGTGCTCCAGTGTGCCCTAATGCAGTGGACAATGTCAAATACTGTGACTTGCACTAGTTTTTATGGAATAAAGAAAGGAGTTGTAGAAGATGCACCTATCCTCACCTTCTGTGGGTGGTGACAGTTAACAATTAACGTCTGTATCCTTCTCCAGAGGAATGGCCTTGAGTGACAGGAGTCGTTTCATTCAGAGATACCTTAGAGATTACCCAAACCAGCCCCAGGGGAAACCAATAAGCAGTGACTGACCAACACAGGTACTGAATAGTCTGGCCTGCTCCCTTCTGGGTGAGACAACCTCTGTGGTGCAGCTCCTATGAGACCATGCTAAGCTAGGCTTCCCTTGACATCACATCTTTGTCTAGTCCCTTCCTTTACACTATGCCATTCCTCTCAGTGCCCTTATCCTTCTCTGGAGAGCCTGACCTCAATAAATCACTTGCAAAAGAATCTTTGTGTCAGGTTCTGTTTCCAATCAAACCCAACCAAAGACAGGAGTTCAAACTGAACATTTCTTGCCCATCCAAGAAGGAAAGCAAAGTTAGAACCCTGAAATATTATCCACTGGGATAAATCTTTGTATAGAGGCAAGTTAAGAGCTCACTTTTCTCAAAGGGTCCAGAAATTCACAGATGTCTAATTAATGTCAGGGTTCATTAGAGCCTCCATGGTCATTAACACTAACTCCTTCAAATATAAGATTTTCTGGGGCGCCTGGGGGGCTCAGTTGGTTAAGCATCCGACTTCAGCTCACATCATGATCTCACACTTTGTGGCTTCGAGTCCCACATCGGGCTCTGTGCTGACAGGTCACAGCCTGGAGCCTGCTTCGTATTCTGTGTCTCCTCTCTCTGCCTCTTCCCTGCTCATACTCTGTCTCTCTCTCTCAAAAATGAATAAACATTAAAAAAATTCAAATATAAGATTTTATTGAGTAAATAAATGTATTAGCATATATAATGCTTTATTCCTTCCTGGAAATGTATATTCCCTTTACTGTATCACTATATAATAACACATTTCTCAACAGAACTATCCAGGTAGAGAGCATGCTCTATATTTAACAAACAGGAGTTTTGTCTCACTTCTATAGGTGGTTTGCTACTTTCAGAAGATAATTAAAGAGGTGATGGTGGCTACAGAAATGCTCATAATATAATGTTAAAAGAAAAATGACACAAAGCTACACATGGTAAAATCCTAAACAGTAAAACAAATCTGTCTACCTCCCTAGGCATTGAAAAATTAATGAAAGGAAGCATACCAAGGTGTAAAACATTAGCAGGAGAGTTACGAAAGATTTTAATTTTTTTACACTTTTTTTTTTAATCTCAAATAATTTTTAACACAAAGCATGACTGAAATTTATTTTAATGGTTTAAAAAAACCCAAATGGGGCGCCTGGGTGGCTCAGTCGGTTGAGCGTCCGACTTCGGCTCAGGTCATGATCTCACAGCTCGTGAGTTCAAGCCCCGCATCAGGCTCTGGGTTGACAGCTGGGAGCCTGGAGCCTGCTTCGGATTCTGTGTTTCCCTCTCTCTCTGCCCCTAACCCACTCGCATTCGGCCTCTGTCTCTCTCAAAAATAAACATTAAAAAAAAAAATTTAGTAAAAAAACCCAAATGATAACTCAGCAAAAAATCATAGAGAACAATGACACTTTTTCTTCCCCTAAATGAACTCAGTTCAAATGTCTAAGAAGGGGGTCTTCTACTTGTGAAGAAAATGGAGATGTGCCTTCCTCTTTTTCTCCCAATAAGAAATATAAATCTTGCACATTATGTATTAGACAAACATAAGATGAGCCTTACAGGTGACGAAAAGGAGATCACTTAGAGATCTCAGGAAACAAAGAACAAAAAGGTTCTCAGGAAGCAAAGAACATAAAGGTGACTTTCCTGGAGGTTTTTTGCCCCCCATATTTTAAACTTGGAGCTGGAGAAGTTGGTAACCTGGAAATGCCAATGGGTACAGGCGAGGAAAAGTCCCACCAGAAGCAGTTCTCCCTAGACAAAGGACAAGAAAAAGAGCAGCCTACCAAGACAGAAAACAGTCAAGAATGCCACTTCCTGACTTCAGCCAAACACCACACAAATAACCTGTAACCCACTCCTAGTCAAGGTAGCAAAGGCTGAGCACGGAGCCTACAATGAACTCCACCTTCACCAGGCTGTAAGGAAGTGTCTCACCCTCCTGTGTCCAGGCCCCAGTGACGTGCTATTTTAACTGCAGCTAACACACAAAGGCTCAGAGGTAAGCAGAGAAATGTTTAAGACATTCAAGTGTTCAATACTTTTGTATATATAGAATGTGGTGTTTTGTGTACTCATCAGGTGTAAGAGATGTTTAGATTAACAGGTCAGCATCACGTTTCCAATCTAAGATGTGTGAGTGAACACTTGAAAAACACACAAGATTTTACACTGAAATCTTACTAAGTATACAAACAATATGAGCACATTTAAGATAATTTAAGAATGACTATTTTTAACTTTATTAGATTAAGGGAATTGCTTTAAGTAGTTCGGATGGCCTGTTGTAAAATTGGGAACACTCAAAAATGAAATAGAATATATTAAATTTGCACAGTTTGCATGTTTAAAAGAATCTAAGTTTAGAAACAGACTGAAGCACGAACCAAGGGCCCATTAAAAGGGGACTGGATAGATTAAATTGGATAGATTTAGAAATAGAACAAGAAGATCGATAACTTTAGTTAGTAGGCTTTAAAATTTATAACTCAGTTATTAACTTTCATACCAATTTAAATCTTTAAAAAATCTTTTCAGTACATAAAATCTGCCCCTAAGATGTAAAAACCCCTCACACCGACATAAACATTACAAGAACACATGGTATGATTATCATCTCTGGGAAATTCTTGTCAGGTTTCTCTAGGGTTTCATTTTCCATCATGGCTAAAAATCCTGTCAAGTTCCAGTGAGTGGTTCTAAGGACATCTGGATTATCCACTCCTTCAGTAGAGGGTCCGTCCTTATCTAATCTGTTTTCTCCCAGCAGCTGCCATCTTGCCAGTGAGGAACAGATGTTAGACAAACATTTGTTTGAATTAAACTTAATTAGCTACATTTTTCAAGCTCTACTTTAAAATGGCGTCTGCTGGGAGAGTGATCCTGAAGAGGTCTGGTGTTCATGGCACACTTTCAAGTACTAGGATTTTAGATACAGGATTAGCATACTCAGAAGAACCTGAAACCCACCAGCCATATTTACGACATGAGCACCAGTGGTGATGACGTCGAGTAGTACTGGGTCCTGTCCAGGACTCTGTGGCAGTTTGGCAAGAAGGGCTGACAACCGAGAACGTGCTTTTTTTGTATACGGAGGAGGCAAAGCTACGCCATGTTCCCTTTATCCAGTTATGTTTCTGAGGTTCTGGCTGGTCCCTATACTACACTTCTTCATAAACAGCAAGTTTTACCCCCAACTAAATGCCTCAACATAGATCCATATACTGTTTTGACACTCATCACTGGGACACTCTGTGGCACAATTTCAAATATTAGAATTTTAGATACCACACTTCAAAGATGCAAGGGACTTCAAACAACATGAAACCATTAATACATCACAACTCATATTATAGCAAAAAATAATTTAAAATATTGCAAAAGTGGGGGGCATATCCATGAAATCTGGGCTTGTTGAGAATCAGTAATTATTCCAATCCCAGGCCAAAGACTAAAATTAGCATTTATTCTGAGAAC
Source organism: Panthera uncia (assembly GCF_023721935.1). Taxonomy (NCBI): domain Eukaryota; kingdom Metazoa; phylum Chordata; class Mammalia; order Carnivora; family Felidae; genus Panthera; species Panthera uncia. Next base: position 33,248,187 of record NC_064816.1, read on the forward strand.
TACAATGAAAAGTGACTGAAGAGATTTTTAAATGTTATTTAAATAGGCCATTTTAGAAACCAACACTTACTCAAGGTCTGTACTGACCATATTTTCCTTTCTTTCAAAATTTAATATATATTCTCCCCGATGAGAATGTTATTTAAAAGAACAGTATAACTTACACAAGTTTGCACTCTTACAGATGATTTGCACTGCAAATTAATCCAAGATCCCTAACAAGAGACTGAAAAAATTAATTTATATCCTTTTGAGTTGAATACATTCATCTACTAAGCAAACTCTTCTCCAGTTCCACATTATATAGTACTTTTCTATGGTAACTTCATGTTTATTATACCAGTAACCCACACTTACGATAGTAAATTCATAAATACAATGAAACCGGTATTTCTCAATCTCAGCATTACTGATTTCGGGCTGAATACTCTTTTTGTTGTGGAGGGCTGTATGTATGTGAGGAGGCTTTGCAGCATCCTCAGTGTTATTAGAAGTGACTGGCATTCTTCTAGTGGCAACAGACAAAAATGTCTTCAGATATTGCCAGATGTTCCGGGGAGATCAAAACTGCCCCCGGCTGAGAACCATTAAGTTAAATGAAAAGAAAACAAGGCACCTATTTTTCTAGCAAACTTAGTTTATACCTTTACGATCAATTTTCTATTTCTACATATACAAACACAAGGATAATGGACAATTTTTTAAAAATGATCATATATATTGTTTTGTTACTGCCCCTCTGCAGCATATAATATGTATGCTGTTTCACAAATAAGGCTTCTTCATCATTCTGAATGGCTACATAGCATTCCATTGCTTAGATAGAATACAGTTTATTTGTTCAATTCACTACTTTCCGATACTGAAGTTATTCCCAGTCTTTCTCTCTCACAGACAATAATATGATAAAAGTGCTCATTTTGTTGGTTAAGATATTCTTGGGTAACACTTTCTTTTCCTAAGAATTTTAAAGAATTTTGCGTTTCATTGTCTACTGATATTAAAAGAGGCTGGAGAGAAACAGAAGTCCAGAATGCTTTCTTTTTTGCTTTCTTGGTTGCATGTGCTCTCAGGAAACCTGAAGGATTCTCGTTTTTATCCTGAAGTTGAGAATTTTCTTTTTTTAAAATTATTTCTATTTTTAAATTTACATCCAAGTTAGTTAGCATATAGTGCAATAATGACTTCAGGAGTAGAATCCAGTGACTCATCCCCTACATATAACACCCAGTGCTCATCCCAACAAGTGTCTTCCTCAATGCCCCTGGCCCATTTAGTCTATCCCCCCACCACCGACAACACCTTCAGCGACTCTGTTTGTTTTCTATATTTAAGAGTCTCTTATGTTTCCCCCCTCCCTGTTTTTATATTATTTTTGCTTCTCTTCCCTTATGTTCATCTGTTTTGTATCTTAAAATTACACATGAGTGAAGTCATAGGATATTTGTCTTTCTCTAATTTTGCTTAGCATAATACCCTCTAGTTCCACCCACATAGTTGCAAATAGCAAAACTCCATTCTTTTTGACTGCCCAGTAATACTCCATTGTGTGTATGTATGTATATGTGTGTGTGTGTGTGTGTGTGTGTGTGTGTGTGTGTGTATATATATATATATATATATATATATATATATCTCACATCTTTATCCATTCATCTGTTGATGGACACTTGGGCTTTTTCCATACTTTGGCTGTTGATAGTGTGACTATAAACATTGGGGTGCATGGGCCTCTTTGAAACAGCACACCTGTATTCTTTGGATAGATACCTAGTAGTGCAATTGCTGGTTCATAGGGTAGTTCTATTTTTAATTTTTTGAGGAATCTCCATACTGTTTTCCAGAGTGGCTGCACCAGTTTGCATTCCCACCATTTGTACAAAAGGGTTCCTGTTTCTCTGCATCCTCACCAACATATGCTGTTGCCTGAGGTGTTAATCATTCCAACCGGTGTGAGGTGGTATTTCATTGTGGTTTGTACTTCCCTGATGATGAGTGACGTTGAGCATTTTTTCATGTATCTATTAGCCATCTGTCTTTTGAAAAGTGTCTCTTCATATCTTTTGCCCATTTCTTCACTGGCTTATTTGTTTTTTAGGTGTTGAGTTTGGTAAGTTCTTACAGATTTTGAATACTAACCCTTTCTGTGATATGTCATTTGCAAATATCTTCTCCCATTCTGCTGATTGCCTTTTAGTTTTGCTGATTGTTTCCTTTGCTGTGCAGAAGTTTTTATCCTGATGAGGTCCCAACAGTTCATTTTTGCTTTTGTTTCCCTTGCCTCTGGAGACGTGTTGAGTAAGAAGTTGCTGCGGCCAAGGTCACAGAGGTTTTTGCCTGCTTTCTCCTCTAGGATTTTGATGGCTTCCTGTCTTACATTTAGGTCTTTTATCCATTTTGAGTCTATTTTTGTGTATGGTGTAAGAAAGTGGTCCAGGTTCATTCTTCTGCATGTTGCTGTCCAGTTTTCCCAGCACCACTTGCTGAAGACACTGTCTTTATTCCACTGGATGTTCTTTCCTGCTTTGTCAGAGATTAGTTGGCCATATGTTTGTGGGGTCCATTTCTACATTCTCTATTCTGTTCCATTGATCTAAGTGTCTGTTTTTGTGCCAGTACCATACTGTCTTGATGATTACAGCTTTGTAATATAACTTGAAGTCCAGGATTGTGATGCCTCCAGCTTTGGCTTTCTTCTTCAGGATTGCTTTGGCTATTCGGGGTCTCTTCTGGTTCCACACAAATTTTAGGATTGTTTGTTCTAGCTCTGTGAACAATGTTGGTGTTATTTTGATAGGGATTGTATTAAATATGTAGATTGCTTTGGGTAGTATCAACATTTTAACAATATTTTTCTTCCAATCCATGAGTATGGAATATTTTTTCATTTTTTTGTGCCTTCTTCAATCTCTTTCATAAGCTTTCTATGGTTTTCAGTGTATAGATTTTTCACCTCTTTGGCTAGGTTTATTCCTAGGTATTTTATGGGTTTTGGTGCAATCGTAAATGGGATAGATTCCTTGATTTCTCTTTCTGTTGCTTCATTATTGGTGTATAAAAATGCAACTGATTTCTGTGCATTGATTTTTATATCCTAAGACTTTGCTGAATTCCTGGATCAGTTCTAGAAGTTTTTTGGTGGAAATCTTTTGGGTTTTCTACAAAGAGTATCATGTTGTCTGAGAAGAATGAAAGTTTGACTACCCCCTTGCCAATCTGGATGCCTTTTATTCCTTTGTGTTGCCTGATTTCTGAGACTAGGACTTCCAACACTATGTTGAAAACCAGCAGCGAGAGTGGACATCCCTGTTGTGCTCCTGACCTTAGGGGGAAAGCTCTCAGTTTTTCCCCATTGAGGGTGATATTAGCGGTGGGTCTCTTGTATATGGTTTTTATGATCGTGAGGTATGATCCTTCTATCCCTACCTTATTGAGGGTTTTTAATCAAGAAAGTGTGCTGTATTTTGTCGAATGCTTTCTCTGCATCTATTGGGAGGATCATGTGGTTTTTGTCCTTTCTTTTATTAAAATGATGTATCACATTGATTGATTCGCAGATATTGAACCAGCTGTGCATCCCAGGTATAAATCCCACTTGATCATGGTGAATAATTCTTTTCATGTGTTGTTGAATCTGGTTGGCTTGTTATCTTGTTAATAATTTTTGCATCCATGTTCATAAGGGAATTTGGTCTGTAGTTCGTCTTTTTAGTGGGGTCTTTGGTTTTGGAATCAAGGTAATGCTGGCTTCATAGAACGAATTTGGAACTTTTCCTTCCATTTCTCTTTTTTGGAAAAGCTTCAAAAGAATAGGCAGGCGTTAACTCCTCTTAAAGATGTGGTAAAATTCCCCTGGAAAACCATGGTTTTGGGGAGGTTTTTATTTCCTAATTCAATTCCTTTACTGGTTATGGTCTGTTCAAATTATCTATCTTCCTGTTTCAGTTTTGGTAGTTTTTATGTTTCTAGGAATCTGTCCATTTCTTCCAGATTTCCCAATTCATTGGCATATAATTGCTTATAATATTCTTTTATTATTGTTCGTATTGTTGTTTGTGTTTCTGCAGGGTTGGTTGTGATCTCTCCTCTTTCATTCTTGATTTTATTTACTTGAGTCCTTTGTGTCCCACTTCTACACTGTCTACCACCAAGCCATCAGCCTGCCAACTGGCACCTCCCTCCCAAATTTTATCTCAGATGGGGTTGTGTTGCCAATCCCCTCACTTGAGGGCTCTGCAGCTTGAACTCACTCCGACCCTCTGGGGGAAGGTCTCGCCAAGCAATGGCCAGGTGCCCGCCTGCCCCTGGTAATGTTACACGACCAGGTCTCTGGAGAGGCCCAAAGACTGCAGTCAGGTGCCAGCCCACCCCAGAAAAATTTCGTGCTATCGTGTAGCAGCAGTGGTTCAGGGATTATATTAAATCACAACACCCATCTGGCAGCAGGCTTTTCCATAAACCTACCTTCTTTGTTCTAACACCAGCAAACGTGGCTGTAATCTGGGGTCCGCTGAGACCTTTGCCTTTGGGGAGGCTGCATGGCCTCTACCAAATGTCCTCCCAGCAGGGGAAACTCCTCTCCCCATGTGGCCCAAGGACCCCTTGGACCTCTCTGTCTGCTCCTAGGGATTCGCTCTTTCCACCACAGCACTGCCAGCTATCGAACTGTGGAGTTTCTTACTCTGTGCCCCTGCTTATAGAGTCCTAATGGCAACAAAACCTTCTCCTTTCTCCCCTTCTAGTTCAGTTTCTGCGGGTGTTTCCACTCTTTCTCTCCAGATGCTTTTGGTGGGAAGTGCTTTTCTCGTACTCTCCCCCATCTCCATCCTCTCTCTCCGCAAACAAAAAGCTCCCCACTCTCCACAGCTTCTCTCTCCCCCAGTTCACATCTCCAAGCCTTGTACCTGCTGAGTTCTGTGGCTGAAGTTACGCAGATTGTTGTTAGTCCTCAGATCAAATTTTCTAGGTGTGCAGAATGGTTTGGTGCTGATCTAGCTGCATTTCAGGAACGAAAGAAGCAGAGAATTTCTAGGCTGTGCCACCATATGAAGGTCTTCCAGGGAATTTTTTTTCCTACTTTTTGAATAGTTGCTTTTCCAAAAAAGATCATTTGTATGCTATGTGTGGTGCTCCTCTCTCTCTCCTTTACTACATGGTAAAGACACCATGCTCTTTCATTTTTTCTTGTTCATGATTGACACCAATCGTTCCATGTTTCTACGCTTTGTTCTGAAGTTGTACGTGCAAATTCTCTTTGGTTCTTTGCCCACCTAATCAGAGAGCAGTTTTCCACCACTCTGAGGGCTGGGAAGTGACATTCCAACTCGTTTGCTGAGTCTGTGTGCCAGCAGTGGGAATGCTGGTGGGGAGGTGCACAGAAACTCAATCTATCTGCCGTCTCAGAAGAACTAAACCACGCTCTCTCCTCTGTGGCTGTGTTACACATCCCAGAACAGGGCTACCTGGAGCTAATTGGGACTGTATGCTGTCCCCATTCACAATGGTGGTGAGGAGAGAAACCCTCTGGCCTGAGATCATTTCTGCTTTTGGAATGGAGCTTCCCACTTTTGCTTCAGACAGCTCAGCCCAGGTGTTGTCTCTGTGTCACTGGGAGCCATTCAGCAGCCATTTCCAAATCCTGAAGACATGCAACTATGAACTTTTTCAGTCTGTTAATCTGCACCAAAAAACTGCCCTCTAGCAAGTTTTTCCTGATTACACAGCAGTTGCCAAACTAAAGAGAAATATCCATTTCATTATATTTTTGCCAATCTTGCTTACTAAAATGCTTATTGTTAACACAACTGGGTTTTTGTAAAAATTAAAAATAAAACTATGGAAAAATACAGTTTAATGCATTTCAATGCATTCAAACATTTAAAAAATATTTTTAAAACCCACATGCAATATTCTGAGAGCTTACAAATATCAATGTGTTTACACAAAGCATGTAACATTCTAATCACATATATATCTATACACACACACACACACACACACACACACATATAATTTGAGAGAGAGAGAACAGGGGAGAGGGGCAGAAGGATAAAGAGAGAGAGGATCATAAACAGGCTCCATGATCAGCACAGAGCTCAATGCAGGGCTTGATCCCATGACCCTCGGATCATGACCTGAGCCAAAATCAAGAGTTGGATGCATAGTCATCTGAGCTACCCAGATGCCCGTAAACTGTGTAATATTCTAAACAACAGAAAGTTAAAAGAGTTCTTATTTAATACATGTGTAAAAAGTCCCACAAAGGGCATCTTTGAAAGGCAAACTTTAAAACCAAATATGTAAAACTAGGGGTCATTTAAAAAAGAAAAATAAACCTCAGCATTCCATGACATAGTGTTTAAGGTGGGTAACAATGACTTTATTGTTTATACACAGAGGTTCAGATATTTTTCAAAAAGTAATCTATTTCTCATTGAAATCTAGAAAGCAAGGTGACTACTGTTCTTTCCATGAACACATACAAAAATGAGCACCAACTGGTAGGGTCACCTGACTATATTCATGAGATAATATAAACCAAGAGCTGGAAATAAAACCCAACCAATAATTTTATAACACGTGAAATTCTAATTCAAGGTCTTCCACCTATCCATTTATCTAAAATGTTTTGAGACAGGTCATATGCTATAAAACTCACCCTTCAAAAGTATACAGTTCGGTGGGTTTTAGTATATTCAAAGAGGTTTGCACTATCTCCACCATCTAAATTCACCCTAAAAGCGAACCTGGTACCACTTACCAGGCACTCCTCATTCTCCTCTCCCCTCCCGTACTGGAAACTACCAATCTACATGCTGTGTCTATAGATTTATCTATTCCAGAGATTTCCTATAAATAAAATCATACAATATGTGGCCTTTGTGACAGAATTCTTTCATTTAGTAATGTTTTCAGGTTCATCCATACCATACCATTTCTGTGCTTCATCCCTTTTAATGGATGAATAATATTCCCTCACATAAATACACCCCATTTTATTTATCTGTTCATCAGTTGGTAGATATCTGGATTGCTTCTACTCTCTGAAAAAGTTTTCTGCAAATTTTTAAAAACTTTAATGAAGTGCAGTTTAGTCTTTGTTTGTAGTGTATGCTTTTAAAAATACAAGGTCTTTTAAAAATGGACAAATAATTATAAGGATTTAGAGCACACAAATATTCAATATTAAAGGAGAATTCGAAACAAACTCCAAATAAAAATCTCCAAATCAGTGTGTCTGGGTGGCTCAGTTGGTTGAGGATCTGACTCTTGACTTTGGCTCAGGTCATGATCTCATGGTCAGGAGTTCAAGCCCCGAGTCAGGCTTTGTGCTGACAGCACAAGTCTGCCTGGGATTCTCTCTCTCTCTCTCTCTCTCTCTCTCTCTCTCTGCCCCTCTCCGAGCATGAGCATGGCGTGCTCTCTCTCAAAATAAATAAATAAACTTAAAAAAAAATCTTCAAATCTTCCAGTTTGTCTCACCAGGCTTTGTCTGACCTCAGAGCAGATATCTCTGTGACTGCTACATTAATGACTTTCATTTCTTTATCTGCTAGCTAGAAAATAAAGTTAGATAAACAAGCTCCCAGTTAAAAATCATGTCTCTATATACTGCCTCTTTACACACAAAGGAAGAACAAGGGGAAAAAAAGCATATTTTCCCATAGTTGGCATATGAAATCTAATCAACTTTGGATTTGTTAAGTTCGGCATAAGGTGCCTAAGAATCTCAACTGGCCTCTTTCAAATGTCAAAATCTGAGACAACATTTTTGGACCGAACATACTCCAGAAGAAAGGTGATGTTGCTAGCTACACTTTCTCCTACTGCTGTGATAATGCTGTCTCCAGCCTTCACCTCCCCGCCTTTTGTCTTATAGGGTGATCATGGTTTTGTATATTGGGAAAGGCAATGGATTTATGAGAAGGCACTTGGAATTAGGACTTTGGAAAAGGGCCCTTGCCTTATGCACTGTGCAAATCCAGGAAGGTGCCATTCCCATTGCAGTCCATGCTATTTGTCCAATTGCATAAGATTATCTTTGGGCTTTTAACTTGTGTTTCCCAAGGTATGGGGTACACTTAAAAGGAAACAGATTCAAGAACCCAGGTTCCTAAATGTCTTAGCCTCAAACATTCTTTCAAATTTTCTATGACTACAAGCAGCACAACTATACGGAGTTGGGGTTTAAAATCAAGAGCAGTGGCTTTGGATGCAAAAGATCAGAATTTCAATCCTGACCAGCCAAATGCCAGTTGTGTGTTCTTGGTCATGTTCTTACCTTCCCTGAGATACAAGGTTCTCATCCATAAAATAAGAATGAAAGACTCACAGAATTGCTAACGGGATTAATGAAGGCAACACAGGTAAAGTTCCTAGCAGACAGTAAGCAGTAAATCAATGTGAAGTCTTCTGACGTCAAAGTGATGCATCCCAAAACCCATCAGATTTAGACTACAGACCTATGCTGTTCAATATGGTAGCCACCAGCAACAAGTGGCCATGAATTAACTGAAATTAAGCAGACTTTAAAATTCAGTTCACAGTGGTCAAAAGTCACCTGTGGCTAGCAGCTACATATCGGATAGAGTCAATACTTATCACTGCCCTCAGTGAAGAAAGTTCTTTTGGGCAGGGATGCCACAGAAGTGATAGGATTATCAGAAGTCCAGAAGTCTAAATTTTTGCCACTAACTATGTAACATGACCAGAACAACTTTTATCTCATTATGTTACTAACTCCTCAATGGTAAAAAGGAATAATGCCTCTGCAGCAACGTTGTGGGCGGCAGGTGCACTGAAATGACTTTTTTCTTACTTTCTTATCATCTTTCCAGGGCCCCAAGATTAAATTATGTGCAACAATGTCTAACAAGGACCACTTTGAAGATGACTCAATAGCTACAGCTCTTTGTGAGCTCAATATTCATAGCCATGATTTGATATTCCAACACACCCCTATGTAGTCAAGAACAGCATATGTTCAATAGCACACCAAGCTACCTGCAGGCAATTTTTGTGGCGATGAAAAGACACAAATTAGCATAACTGAGTAAGTTTTCAATGGCAAACGGCCTTTCGTAGACTACTAACTTCTCCCCAGATTTAAAATGGAAAGATCAGAGATCCTATTTCCTACTTACTCATTGGTTTCACTTTAATGTCTAAGTCTGCCTTTCCCCAGTTTGGAAACCATAATCTGTTGCTGTCAGTTTTGGAGAAATATTATATTTTTTAATTTATCTAGCTAAATAGACTTTATCTGTTTATTTTTTCCATAAAAGAGCAAATAATAAATATTTTATGGTCGTAAAATCTCTGTCACAACTAGCTAACCTCTGTTGCTGCAGCATGACATGAACCACTGACGACAGAAGCATAAAAAGGCAGAGCTGTGTGCCAATAAAACTCTAGTCACTCAAATAGCTGCTTAGATCTTAATTTGCCAACTCCAGATCTAGAAGGATATTTAAGAACATCTACTTGAAGAACATATCCATAGAAGACTATCTTCTCACATACCCTTCCTTGTTCTTCCCAACGTTTTTTTTTTTAACCACTATTATCTGTTTTCCATTTATTTTAATTTTTCGAACATAGGTTGCATCCTGCAAATGATCACGGGCTTTTCTTTTTTTTTTTTTTTAATTTTTTTTTTAACGTTTATTTATTTTTGAGACAGAGAGAGACAGAGCATGAACGGGGGAGGGGCAGAGAGAGAGGGAGGCACAGAATCAGAAGCAGGCTTCCAGGCTCTGAGCCATCAGCCCAGAGCCCGACGCGGGGCTCGAACTCGCGGACCGTGAAATCGTGACCTGAGCTGAAGTCGGACGCTTAACCGACTGAGCCACCCAGGCACCCCTGATCACGGGCTTTTAAATGTTTAATTTAGAAATGTCAAAACATAAATTTTTCTTCCCACTTTTATTAAGATCTTGAATAAAAAAATATATAATTCTTTAGGATGACTTCTTTCCCTTTCAGACCACAAACTGAGGGGGATTAGTTCATAAAAGAACTAATTAAAAATGACTCACAGATCCAACCAGGCCATTTAAAGTTTCCTGGCAATGTTACTAATTTACAAATTGAATTACAACTTAAATACAAAAGCAAAACTGAGCTAATTGCCACAACGTCGTTATTTCTTAGACAGACGTTACTGTTCAAGACAAATCAATTAAGGTCAAATATTTAGATGACTCAAGTAACATCTATAAACAAAAACTTAGTAACTTGTATGCACAGGTGAAAATGTCATTCAAAGAAATGGTAAGAAATTACTAGAACAGAATCATGAAATTCTAGAGTTGGAAGCATCCTTACGGAATAATTTGTTCAGCCTCATTGCTTTATGGTTGATGAGCATGGTTGTCTTCTGTTATTTTTCCTTCCCTGAATACACTCTTCTTATTGGAGCTCTAGTTTTCCTTATGGAGCTACTCCTCCCTCCCAGCTCTGGCAGTTTGGGTCAGGCTGGCATCATCCTTAGGCCAACAAGGTAGGTATTTAATCCAGATTCGTCAGAGGATTCATCATACAGGATTCATCAGAGTCCTGTAAACTCCTGGCCAGAAGACTGGCCCACGGATTGTTTCGTGGCCAAAACAGTTGGTCATCTCAATTCTGGAATGTCTCTTACAATTACCAAGAGAGAGTAGCTCCCCTCCTTCCTTCCTCTTCCCTCCCTCAAGCTTTCTCTCTCTGTCTCCTCTCTCTCTCTGTCTCCCCCTACTTCCTTTCATTCTCTCTTTCTCATCTCCTCTTTCTCTCTTTCTCTTTCAGGGATGCTAAACCTGAGAACATGTTCTAGGCATGAACAGCAGCCATTCTGCCAGTTTGTGGAAATGGCCTGCCTGGAACGAAAGCAACATGGACACAAGCTGGTCTGAGATGCAGAGTCCAAGTTCTGAGGGTTTGAATCTCTGGATCCAGGCTTAAGTGAAACTGGAACCCCTGTCTTTTATAATCAAAAGAACAAAACAGTTCTCCCCTGTTTTTCTTAAGTCTGAGTTGGGTTTTTGTCATTACAAGAGACTGGACAAATATCACTGGTTAATCAACTCAAAGAAAGTGAATGTTGCTAAGTGGGAGGGGTCAGGACTTTAATCACCTCTAAATCTGATGTTTGTTCCAGGAGAAGGATGAATAGAGTAACAAAATCTTTAAAATCTCATGTGCAAAGCATTTCAGGTAAAAAGTGTATACTACTCTGTAAACTTCTTGCGTAGTGAGTACTATGATTGGACTGTCACCTCCTTTAATGGATATTCTTGCTTAGAATAGCTTAAAACATACTGCTCTGGGAGGGGGGGTGTGTGTGGGTGGCTCAATCAGTTGAGCATCTGACTCTTGATTGCAGCTCAGGTCATGATCTCAGGGTCGTGAGATAGAGCCCTGCATTGGGCTTCGTGCTGACTGTGGAGCCTGATTAAGATTCTCTTTTCCTCTACCCCTCTCCCCTGCTCACACACACTCTCTCTCTCCCTAAAAAAAAAAATTACTGATCTGATTTAAAGGAAATTACTGTTCATACTTATATATAGATCTGGAAACAGACTTCAAAGGGATGCTGGAAGGTCAGAAATATAGGGAATGCTGGTGTAGATAACATATGGAAGATTTTAGATACACTACCAACACCAACTGTCCCTAATTCTATCCTGTGTCATCAGTCACAATAGCTGGGTCAACACACACATACCAGTGATTCATTCCAGAAATATTTATGGAAACTATGCTGAGGTCTGCCCCAAGATATTATGTGAATGACATAAACTCAAACTTCGAACTTCCAAGAGGGAAAAAAGAACTTAATTCTGACAAAAAAAAAAAAAAAAAAGGAAAAAAACACTTATTTGAAAATAAAGGACTATTTGCTTACTATTAACCCTGTTAGAAACTGACCACATGAATGACTTCATTCCTTTATCTCCTCCTCCAAATTGGCTTCATATGAAACAACAGTAAATATAGCTATGTGAACATAAGCTTTTACAAAGGGCAAAAAATTTAAATATGCTGATTTTTGTCTAGTTGACAATGTATATGTTATTTCTTTTACCTGCTAACTAGTTATTAAGCGATCAAAAGCCAAACCACATTTAAAAAGACATTGGTAATATTTTTCATTCATTGCATAACAATTTAAAAAGACTGTAAGACTGATCCATTCAATGTTTTTTTTTCTCCGTGGCAAATATGGAGCTATAAAAAAAATGACATTTTAACTGCTGTCCATATGTGAGATTTATGAGAACAATGTAAACTGACCAAACAAACAAAAGTCTGGTCTGCTAAACATTCATACATGAAGAGAAAGACCTTCAATGCTGGCAACTGAACCTCATTAAATAGGATGAGTTTACACCTATATTTCCTTCAGTGCTATGCAGACTGAAGTCACATTTTAACCTGTTAGACACTGTAACACTTACCTGGGCTTATAATTTTTATTCTTTCATTGCACATTCTGCTAACAGAAATGGTCGTTGATAAAGGTGAGTGAAACTGAAATAATCCTGGAACACTCCAAATTTTCTAATTTTGGATTCTTATCTAAGACATAAAATTGAGGGATGAAATTGACTAACACAAGAAATACACAGCTCTTACAGCTTACAAAACATAGGATTTTATTTAAATTTGTGTACAGATAAGAATTTACTAAAATTTCAACAAAGACCTAATTCAAATCCTTTCCCACCACAAAAACAGGCATTATGAAAAAAAAGCCAGATTCTCTCAATTACATTTTCCCAGCTGGTAGATTCTGGAGGGAAAAAGGAGGGGAGGAAAGATACCAACACAACATAATTTGATCTTGAGTGCTGTCTCTTCTTGAAATGACTTAATTATGGAGATTTCCATAAGAATCAGCATTCTTCGGTATTGACGTTGAAATAGAAGCTTCTATTCCAAAATCACAAATAAGGCTTCTGGCGTTATTTTTAGTGTGAGGTACACAGTATATTCACTATTAAGGCAAATGGTAGAATACATGTGTGGGATATTAATGTTGATCTTCCACTGTAAAACAACGTGTTTTGGAACATTCATGGACTTTCTAAGTGCGTTGGAATTAGAAACTTGTAAAAGCTGTTGCAGTGTATAACAGTTTTGAATGTCTTCGCTGTGCCTTTTTGAAAGTTAAGCTGTTAAATGTAATCTTGTTTGACTTTTTAGAGCATGTGAATTTTTTATTATTAAAAATCGTAGAATTGGTCTGATCTCAAATTCTGTATATACACACACTGCTTGGCCAAACAGACTGCTCCCCTAAAGTCAGCAACAAGCAATGCTTACTGAGCAGGTTCACAGTGACCGAAAAGTATGAGAACAGAACATGGAAGACTGTAAGCGACATCAGATTATTGAGGTGGGCTAGCGATCTTATTCAAGAAAATGCAGATTTAAGATTTTTCACAGAGTGATTATGGCTCATCCCCTCACCCATTTCCCCCCCAATTGGATGACCGTTTTCTTCATAGTGATGAATCATTCCTTTTTATGAGACAATGGCCTTCTTCCTCCAAGGGTCAGGACGAAGCTGTCACTTCTTAGCCACGCTGGCCACAGACTTCTTGGCGGCATCCTCCAGGTCCACAGCTGAAGTAATGGGGAGTCCACTGTTACTGAGGATGTTTTGGGCCTCGTGGACATTGGTTCCTAGAAGGTGGGCAGGGGGGTATGGACAGTCACTGAAATGAAACTGGAGGTGGGGCCCTGGAAAGTTTCGTACAACCTGAAATTGTGCGAGACCCAGGTCTCACCAATTACAGCTCAGGTTCAGCTTTTTTATGATTCAGATTTGGCTATTTAGATGTATCCACCAGAAAAATTTACTTTTTTCCTTTTTTTCACCTCAAATGTCTGGCATTATAAGACATATATATATATATATATATATATATATATATATATATACACACACACACACACACACACACACACACGTATATATACACATACATATATACGTGTATATATACATATATATGTGTATATATATACATATATGTGTATATATACACGTATATATGTATATATATAAGATATAAATAAGAATACATATAAATATATGTACACTTATACACACACTTATACAATATAAATTATATAAACTTACTTAAATACAAATAAAATATATAAATATAAATAAATAACATACATAAAATATTACATAAAAATATACTACCTATTTTTTTTCTGGCATTTAAAAAATGCAGATAATGACATTCTTATAAGACTGTGAACGAAGAGAGATTAACAACTACTTAGTCCACTGATTCGAAAAAAGAAAATCTTATGAAACCGATGTGCCCCTTGCTTGAACAACCTGAATATGGAATCTAAAGAAAAAGCTATGTGTCCAGTATGAGTGAGAGAACGGCGAATCGATGGGTTGGTAGCCACAGAATACTGAAAGCAACAAGTGAAGATGCACAGGACTGATGTGAACTAGCTTTTCACCAGGAAATGAAGTAAATATATGTTCTAATCGACATCACTCACAGGGAAGATGACGTGGCAAGATCTCTAACAAGTGGTGGTCTGGCTAATAAGCAAGATGAAAGACTGGAATTGCCTGAGACTAATGGACATTTTTTTTTTTTTACTGATAAAAGCAGACATTTCAGCTGATAATCCACAGTCGAGTGGATTCAACGTGGTTTTGGCCCATACTAGAAGGCAACTGTCTTAAAGATCTCATGAAACTAAAGTTCTGAGGGTCTGCCCACCTATGGCCATGAATCCACCGCTTTGGAAACAATGATAGTTATTCAACACACGTGTTCTCGCTTCCTCCTTGCTCCGTATGACAAAAAGGGCAGAGGGCCCCAAAAAGAGTACTGCAGCCTGTGATGGTGTATCTTTGTCTCCCATTCCCGGTGGATCTGTAGCACTTGTGGGCCAAGCTACCCCACCCAGAAGTGTGCTTCTTCGACTTGACTATTTAGGAAGCAAACTGCTCTTCTGTTCTTGCAGAGTGAACAAGCCCCTAGGAGAAATGTGGTAACATTTAAGAGTCTAATGAAATACCTCATCTTACATCATTTCCTGTGCTTTTATCTAGTTAGCAAGGCAGAGCCTATTTATATACAAAGACCTTGAAATATAGGCCTTGGAGGACCTAAGAGTACAAATAAAAAGGAAGCACTTGGTCAGCATGTTTCATACAAACAGGCAAATGCCGAGTTCAAGAGGAACATTTGCGCTAACAAGGTGATGTAGTGTGGATTCCCTGGGAGCCGGGGGCCACCACACCTGTGGTGAAATGAACACTTGGCATTGCATCTTTAGTTCAAGGCTAACTCACTGCTCTTTTCCACAGGAAATCTGTTAAATATCCTCTTTGGGAAACAAAATTCAAAAGGTAAGGAAGCTGTTTCCTGGGTGGCTCAGTTGGTTAAGCCTTGGTCCAACTCTTCACTTTGGCTTAAGTCATGATCTCACAGTTTGTGAGATTGAGCCCAGAGAAGGGCTCCTTGCTGACGGTGAGGAGAGATTCTCTCTCTCTCTCTCCCTCTCTCTCTCTCTCTCTCTGCCCCTTCTTGGGCTCCCTCTCTCTCTCAAAATAAACAAACAAACAAACAAACAAAAATCCCTAGCTTCTCACCCTGGCTCTGTTGTAGATTAGTTGCACAGTTTTAGGTAAATTATGTAACACCTTTGAGCCTCAACTTCTTAATCCCCAGACGTAACATTATGATCGTCTTCCTCATAACTAATACACATGCCAGACATAATGCTAAGTGACTTCCACACAGTATATGAAATCTTTATGACGACGATGCCTAGATCTTACTGTCCCTATTTCACAGATGAGGCAAGAGAGGCACAGAGAGGTTAAAGAAGTTTTCTACAGTCACAGACTGTATGTGGCAGTGATGGGAACCTGAACTCTGTTCTAATAATACAACCTGAATGTTCTAACCAGAATTTCGCTGGTTGGTTTCCTTGTTTATAAAATGAGGATAATAATGCTGACAGCATGGGTTGTGAGGAGGAGCAAATGAAATAACACATGTGAAAGGATTTTGTAAATGTCTAGGAATCTGTGGCCGACTTAAGCTCGCCATCAACCAGTCACGCTCCTCTTCTGCCCAACCAGGAACTACATTTCCCAGGTCTCCCTTGCATGTATGTGGGGTCATGTGACTGAGTTCTGGCCAAGAGTGTGTGAGCGCCATGAAATACGTGCCCATAAAAATTGCCCTTGTGAGCTCCTGCACTCGGTTTTTTCCCTGTGTACCTTCTGGAATGTCACCAGCCAAGACAACTCTGAAAATCCCATATTCTGGACATGGCAATGCCTCCTTCAGCATGGATACCAGAATAATTCTGTAGAGCAGAGCACCCTACTCATGCACCCTTTCAGACTTCATATTAATGAGAAAGAACTTTCTATTACATTAAGAATCACATTTCAACATTTACCTGTTATAGGAGCCGGTGTTACTTTGACTGACACATTACTTTGTAAGGGTGGTAGGCAGCTTCCAAAATGGCTCTCTGTGGCCAGTTCCTACTTCCTGGTGTCCACGCCCCTGTGTAACCCCTTTGGCTATTGGTAGAACCAGCAACTTGCTTCTAATGACTAAGAAGAGCAAGAGTGACAGAATGTCATCTCTGAGACTAAGTTCCAAAATCCCAGGACTTCTTCCTTGTTCCTTCTGACTCTGTTCACTCTGATGCAGCACATTGCCATACTGTGGACTGCCCTATGGAGAAATCCACGAGGCAAGGAATTCAGGGCTGCCTCCAGCCAAAAGCCGAGGAGCAACTGAAGCCTTCAGCCTGACAGCTCATGGGGAACTATATCCTGCCAACAATGATGTATTTGGAAGCGATCCTTTCCCAGTCGAGCCTTGATATGGCCCTATCCCTGGCTGACACTTTGACTGCAGCTTTGAGACCTTAAACCAAAGGACCCAACTAAGCCACACTCATATTCTCTACCACAGAACACGGAGATCAACAACGTTCCCTGTGTTAAAGGCAATTTGTTACACACTAGTTACCTAATGCAGATGTAAAGATTTATTATTTCATTAATCCAACCTCAGTGTTCATTTTGATACATATGGTAGAAGTTTCCGACAAGGTCCCAGAGGTTGAAAAGTAGAACAGAGGATCAGACGATGGCAGGTGTTGAATATTAGGCTAAGGAATTCTGACATTAATCCGTAAGTAGGGCTTTCATGGAATAATGACACAGTGTGCAGCAAAGTCCTGACTGACACAGAATGGAACTGGTCTTTGGACCAGAAGGTCAATGAAAGTTAAATATGTAAACCTCTATCTCCTTCAACAGAGACACAGAGTTCTCTGCCTACCTGTCCTCTAATCTACCAGGGAAGAAATCTAAATTTGGGTCAGAAAGGCTCTTCTCCTTCTTTCCTTTCTCTTTAGAACAGCCTCCACACAGACAGCTTCCAAGAACCCCACGCATCAAGAGGCAGATTCATCTCCCTGAACATTCCACATCTCTGACTACCTTCCTTTGGTGACAGAGTCCTCCTGTGAACACAGATCTTAGCCAAGCCTGTCAAGTTCTCTCTGAAGAACTGAACCTGTAGGAGAATTAGCAGCATCAACAGGAGTGGTAACAGTAACAAAAGCATTAACAGCAACTTAGCAGGTGTCCTGCAATGTTCATTTCTATTAGTTCATTTGCTACTCAATAGCATCCCTGAGAGAGCTACCATTATTATCTCCTTTTACAGAAGGGAGGACTGTGGCACAGGTAAGTTAAAGGCTAAAGTCTAGCTAGCATGGCTAGGAATAGTTAGGAAGTAGTTGAATGAAAACTGAACTTGATCTCTCACTGGTCTGAATGATTCCTGGAACTAATGCTTGAAACATCCATGCTGAACCATGAATGACAACCTTTATAAATAGAGGATATCGTCATAATCACATTGACAATAATAAAAAAAAATAATCTGTTTTCCAGTCTTCCCACATTACTTTGAGCCTTTGAACTTGTGAATTTGGTGGTTCTAAAAGACCTGGTGAGTCAGGTCTTTATAAATGAGTGCTTTTTATTCATTTATTTATTTCTTGGTCAAGAGCACTGAGGCCTGGTGATTGGCAGGATGAGGTCTCAAAATCCTTTGGTCTTCCCACTCTACTTTGATTTCCTGGTGACTCCTGTTTGAGGAGTCAAATTTACAATTTAAAATTTGTGGCACTTTTGCACGCATGAGATCGTCTAAACTTCAATGATACTATAAATTATTTGAGAGCAAGGATCAGGTACAAGTAGGGTGTCTGCTTTCTCCAGCCTCCCTGCCTGGCTACACCGACCCTACCAACTGTCCCCTTCTTGAGGAGGGACCACATGGTGATCTTCGTCCCAAGGCAGACATGGACTGTTCCCAAGATGGCTGCACCTGACCCAAGGGTGGTGCAAATACAGATGATGGCCATTAGCCTGTGCAGTCAGGTTTGCTCTGCTGAGAATCTGAATGGGTAGCACACACGAAATGGGAAACAGTAGCATGAAAAGGACTTAATCAGCCGTTAGTAAGCAGGTGAGACAGAGGCAGCGCAAACATGCAGAGAGGGGTGGAGTCAAGTGCACAGGCTGCTGGAGTGCTGCTCCTGAGGTTGGCCTCCACGCCACATCCTCCTCCTCCTGGGGGCCAGCTTCATTATGGCTGCTGTCCATTCTGAGAACTGTTTATTCAGTTTTACCTGAGTTCTTTTCCATAGCTACAGACTGGCTGTGGACCGTTTTAGGGTTCTGAGACTACTGGAACAAGTCACTCTTCCTTGCAACCAAGAAACCTAACTAAACCAGTTCCTGAATTAACATCTTCTTCAGGACTTAACTGAGCATCAGGTATTCCCAAAGGTGGAAAACGACTGATTTAGAAATCCGTGAACCCGCAGACATGCTGGACCTTTGGCCTCGAGTCCTCCAACCAGAACTCTTGTCTTCTGCTTGGCCAACACCCAAACGTTCATGAGATATTGTTTAAATGGCATTTCCTGGGCGCCTGGGTGGCTCAGTCAGTTGAGCATCTGACTTTTGGTTGTGGCTCGGGTCATTATCTCATGGTTTCATGAGTTCGAGCTTCACACTGGGCTCTGTGCTGACATTGCAGAGCCTGCTTGGGATTTTCTCCCCCTCTCCCTGCCCCTTCGCGTCTTGTGCTGTCTCTCTCTCTCTCTCAAAATAATAAATTAATTGAAATAAAAATAAATGGCATGTCTTTGGGGATGCCTCCCTTGTCACTACTCCCCCAGCCCCTAAACTAGAGCAGGATTTGTAAATGAGCTTCCATCCCACCTTGTACTTCCGGAATCACAGCACTATTGGGACTGCTCACTGACGCTTCTCTCGCCCCCACCAAACACAAGCTTCATCTAGGCTGACATTCTGTCAGGCCGGCCCACCAGGATCTCTGCACTCAGTGCAGTTTCCATGACACAACCTGGGCTTGCTGATGGGCTGAATGGCGGTGGATGGACTCACACATACCAAGTGTGCTTGAGTTGGTGAGGTGTGGGAGATTTTCTGATCACCTTGCTGGCCCGACACCCCCAAATAACCCATTTTTTTAATAGCACTGAAACAGAAGCCCCAAACAACCTGAGGGAAATTAGGAGTGACTGTTCCTGAGTTTTCTCGGGTTCTCCAGGGGCTTTTGTGGTGGCCTCTTTCTCTAAGAAGGGCTGAACAGCAGCTGGCTCTATGTGGTGCTCTAGAAGACTCCAAGCTGCCACCACTCCTCTGTCCCTCCTGGCCAGGAAGGCCTTCCTCAAGGTTAACAACCAGGGGGTGGGGCCGGAAGAGACTGGGTAGAGCAGAGCCTAGGAAAATGGGCCCTTCTCTCCTTCCAGCTGCTCTTGCAGGGCCATAGCAAAATGCCTAATTGCTTCACAATTCCAGGATCCATTAAAGTGAATTTTAATTATGCTTCCAGTTACACTTTAATTACAGCCTTAATTATTAAGCACAGGCTAGGCATACTCAGAACCCCAGCATGAAACAGGGAGAGGGAGAGGAAGTAGAAGAGAAGAGAAAAAGGAGAGAGGAGAGGGGCGGGGAGGAGGGGGGAAGGAAAAGGGCTTGGTTCTGGGGGGCAGAGGGAGGAAGGAAGGGGGGGGG